>NC_069106.1:1462312-1722165 GCF_947172395.1 Bicyclus anynana | reverse complement strand
GATCCAATGGCCTCCAAGCACCTTTGTCGTTAAGGAACTCATCAATAGTGTAGTAACCTCGACTAAGTAAATGTTTTTTAACACATTGCTTAAAGTTGTGCATTGGCAAGTCCATCACAGTCTTGGGGATCTTGTTATAGAAGAGTACACCCAAACCCACAAAAGATTTTTTAACTCTTTGGAGACGATATGCAGAAATAACTAACTTATGCCCGTGTCTAGTAAGACGTGGGTTTAGATCTCCTTTTCGTTTGTACAAATTAATATTTTGTCTCACATAAACTATACTGTTATATATATACTGACAGGCTACTGTTAAAATGCCTATTTCTTTAAACTTTTGACGAAGGGACTCGCGTGATTTTAGTTGATATATTGCTCGAATTGCTCTTTTTTGAAGTACAAATATAGAATGTATATCAGCAGCCTTGCCCCACAACAAAATACCGTAAGACATTACGCTGTGAAAGTACGCAAAATAAACAAGTCTAGCTGTATCAACATCAGTAAACTGTCTTATTTTTCTCACTGCAAAAGCAGCTGAGCTGAGTTTACCTGACAGTTTTTCTATATGAGCACCCCACTGAAGTTTAGAATCCAAGGTCACTCCCAGGAAAACTGTGGAATTCTCTATTTCTAGTGTTTCACCATTGATCATTATAGACTTATCTAATTTTATAACATTTGGTAATGAAAACTCAATACATTTAGTTTTCTTTGCATTTAAAAGTAAGTTGTTAACAGTGAACCAATGCGACACATGCGATATGGCACGGTTTACATCGTCGGAATTATCTTTACTTCTGTCACTCTTAAAAATTAGGGATGTGTCGTCAGCAAACAGTACTATCTCACAGATGCCGCTAACATGGTGTGGTAAATCGTTTATGTACACTAGGAATAGAAAAGGACCCAGAATTGAACCCTGTGGGACGCCCATTGTGTTAGAAAAACCGCGAGACTTTGAATCATTTATGCATACCTTTTGTGTTCTATCACTAAGATAAGAGGCGATGAGATCGAGTGCAACACTTTTTATGCCATAGTGGCTTAACTTAAGTAAAAGAATGTTATGGTAAAGTTAGAGGTGCATGCCCCGGACCGGATTCGAACCTGCACCCTCCGAATCGAAGGCAGAGGTCCTTATCCATTGGGGCTATCACGGCTCTAGAAAGCAAATACAGGAATAAAACAATTAAAGGTTAAGTACTGTTTATAATATCCGGTCTGACTTACATTATATATCTTCGTTATTTATCAGAAGTTCGTAATCTTAAGCCCCAGATGATACGGCCACAATGGGGCATTGTGAAAAATGTCTTAATTTATTTCAAAAGTGGTACAATAATGTGATAGTTGCCAGTTGGCTCTTTTATTGAGCCTTCTTTGAGTTGATGCTTTTTTGTAAATAAGGCATTATGGATGCTGGTTAGTTGATTAATTTGTTTTATAAATACGATAATATGAGTTAATTTATTACAATTAATAACTGTTTATGGCCTCAATAGCTTAACGATAAAAAGTTGGACCCGGCACTGAGAGGTAGTGGGTCCGATGCCCGCCTGCAGGTGTATTTTCATAATTACTCCTAACACTGTCTCTTAATACCCTACTAATATTATAAACGCGAAATTTTGTATGGATGTATGTTTGTGTGTTTGTTACTCTTTAACGCCGCTACTACTGAAGCGATTTAGCTCAAATTTGAAATGGAAATAGATTTTACTCTGGATTAACACAGATTATTCCGAAACTATCAATGGATTCCTGAGATTTGCGAAAATCTGATGATTTTGATGGTATGAATGTTTGTTACTCTTTTACGCCTCGGCTACTGAACCAAATCACCTGAAATTTTAAGTAGCGATAGATTATAGTCTGGATTAACAACCAAACCGAAAAATCTATGGTTTCCGCGGTATTTGTGAAAAAATAAATTTCTCGCGGACGAAGTCACGCGCGTCCGCTAGTTGGTCATATTTAAATAGGCAGCTATTAAAAAATATTTTGCCTATTTTAACTAGTTAACCTACTTTTTTATAGGAGAGGGGATACCTCCTTTTAAGGTAAGTCTGGAGCTTAGACCCATCATGCTGCTTTACCACTCGACAACAATGGTCTTTATTTTTTTTGCATGTAACAACATTTGCACACTATTAATTATTTACACAAAAGTGCAAAATGGAATCGAATAAAATGTAATCAAGGTTGAACCCGCGTCTTTCTGATAACTTCTTTCTAACCAATAGACCATTACATACACAGTTTTACAAATGAGTTCCAAATTATAAATATTATTCAGGATTACAATAATATGTTACCAACTAATGACTTCCTCGCTTAACAATAATTTACAGTTCAATATTTTTTACATTTCGTTTGGAAATCATTATGTAAATTTACATAATAATTAAGCGTAATTATTTATATTTGGTAAGCAGTTCTGCCGGCGGGTACCTATATTTTTTTCTGTGATTAATAATTTTGTAGGTAGCTTGTGGTACACTTGCGAGCAAAGAATTCGAACTGCCATAGACAAACCCGCCATATATGAATACTAGCTGACGCCGCGCGGTTTCACACGCATGGTTCCCTTTCCAGTAAGAATACGGGGACAAAATATAGCCTATAGCCTTTCTCAATAAATTGACGGCCGCGTGGCGCAGTGGGTAGTGACCCTGCTTTCTGCATCCACGGTGGTGGGTTCGATTCCCACAACTGGAAAATATTTGTATGATGAGCGTGGGTGTTTTCCAGTGTCTGTGTGTATTTATACATTATATAACTATTTATATGTAGTTTATAAATGTATATGAATATTATAATATCAACTATATTAGCACCCATGACACAAGCTACTCTGTATGCTTACTTTGGGGCTAGATAGTGATGTGTATTGTTTAAGTATATTTATTTATTTATATTTTATTTAATAAATGGGCTATCAAACGCTAAAATAATTTTTCAAATCGGACCAGTAGTTCCTGAGATTAGCGCGTTCAAACAAACAAATAAACTCTTCAGCTTTATAATATTAGTATAGATTCAAAATATCTACTATGACAATTCAACTACCCCAAAACCTGCGTCTACTTAGCATGTTGACTGGACTAAGGAAGGGTTATGCGGCACTCGAAATTATAAAAAATTAACCCCGGCTGGGCCGATTAAGGTTTTCTTAAGTGGTCCAGGTCTGGCTGGTGTGAGGCTTCGGCCGTGGCTAGTTACCACCCTACCGACAAAGACGTACCGCTAAGCGATTTAGTGTTCCGGTACGATGTTGTGTCGAAACCGAAAGGTAAGTGGATTTTCATCCTCATCCTAACAAGTGAGCCCGCTTCCATCTTAGACTAAATAATAAAAAAAATGTGTCACCATTGGCAAAAGAGTGAATAGGCATCTTCTAAGTACTTTCCTAGAAGCCTATCCTCTTGCCTTGAAGATACCCATAAATCAAATCAAATCAAAAATCATTTATTTCAAGTAGGCTCAGTTTACAAGCACTTTTGACACGTCAGTTGACTATTTGTAAAGATTCTACCACCGGTTCGGAAGGCAGGTTCTGCTGAGAAGATACCGGCAAGAAACTCAACAGTTGCTCTTTTGAAAAAGTCATACAGTATTATAATTTACAATTGATAACAATTACTGTTTACATTTCTTATAGTTTTACTTCCTGTGTGAAGGTGGAAGCTGATCCAACGGCCTCCAAGCATCTTTATCATTAAGGAACTCATCAATGTATCATCATATTTCTCCATAGGCAGCATCATGGCTTACTATTAGGCATGATTGCAGTCAAGCCTGGCTACACTGTAAAAAAAGCCATAGGTACATTAAATGAACCACTAAAAGTGCTTATAAAGCAACTAATTTGATACAAATGAACTTGATTACATTTGACGATACAAAGTACCGTCTAACAGCCAGTTTCTTCACGTAAAGCTAAAGTAACAGTTAAAGTAGTAAGTAGTAAAGAAGTCTTTATTTTTCAGTGAACAAGACCGTCACTTTTGCTTTATGACGTTACTTTGACTGTTACTTACGATGAAGAAACTGGCCGTTAATAGAAATAGTAAACTATCGCACCAAGAATCTGCGGTTGGCGGATGCCCTTAAAGTTCTCTAGTTAATTAATTAACATAACCGCGCAATCAATACTGCATTAGTCAACGCGGCATCAAAGGCAAGCTCGGCCAAGTGACGCCTGTCAAACATGTCACTTGACCACAGATTATAAATGTCACAATTTGAAAATAGAACACTAACGACTCTATGGTGACGCCGTAAGGAGGTTGTCCAATTTGTTCGGATACTCGTAGTAAATTAAGTTTGTTTAATCTTTGTGATGTTTACCGAAACGTATCGACGTCGTGTTATCTGTAATCTGAGCTTTTAGGTTGTAAGATTTGTTTATATGTATAAATTAACTAGAAATTAAAAAAATGTACAAGTTTCTTACTTACTTATTACTTTTTTTAAATTTTTAAATATTTGTTTCTTTAAATATTTTAAAAAGATATGAAAAAATATTTGGTGTGTAGATTTAAGAGCAGTGTGAAGTTGTTTTTTTTATTCTTTACAAGTTATTCCTTGAATACAATCTCACCTGATGGCAAGTGATGATGCTATTTAAGTTCAAAAAAGGAGCTAACTTTTTAGGAGTTGGATGAAAATCCACACCTCTTTCGGTTGTGTGTGAACCTGTGACGCTCAGACCTTTCTCATTATAAACAAGCTGAAAGATTGTAAGCACCATGGTCCAATCATAGGTAAGTAAGTTAGGCAGAGGCAGCTATGGGACCGTGGTGGCTATTGGACGTGCCAGGTTTCAATACCCCCACCAGGTGGACTGAGAACATCAAGCGAGTCGCAGGGATTCGCTGGATGCAGGCGGCTCAGTATGTGATGTTTGGAAGTCCGTACAAAAGGCCTATTCTGCAGTGGACGTCCATCGGCTGATATTATGATGATGATGATGATATGAGATGTAAGAGCCGTGATAGCCCAGTGGATATGACCTCTGCCTCCGATTCCGGAGGGTGTGGGTTCGAATCTGGTCCGGGCATGCACCTCCAACTTTTCAGTTGTGTGCATTTAAAGAAATTAAATATCACGTGTCTCAACCTCGTGAGGAAACCTGCATACCAAAGAATTTTCTTAATTCTCTGCGTGTGTGTAGTCTGCCAATCCGCATTGGGCCAGCGTGGTCGACTATTATCCTAACCCCTCTCATTCTGGGAGGAGACTCGAGCTCAGCAGTGAGCCGAATATGGGTTGATAATGATGATGATGATATGGTTTCAATGGCAAGACTCACACAATTTGATAAATAATAAAAAGTTTTTTTGTTATCTATACTTCTACTACCTTAAAGAGGTTACGTTAAGTTAAGTTAGTACGTTATGTTGTAGGGGTAATCTCCGGATCTACTAAATCAACTTTGAAAACGCTTCTACCACTAGTAACCCACGTTATTTGTGAGTGTCAAAGGCTTTATTTGATTCTCACAGGAACGGGATCTAAGCGCGTGAAGCCGCAAGGCGTCGGATAAACTTAAACGACTAAAAACTCTGTTTGTCACCGATAGGTTTATAGCTTATTGGTTGCTTGCGTAACTGTCACTTAGCCAATGAGGTAAGTCAAAACAAAGCTTGACCGGGTCCGCAAGAGGAATATCTGGCCATCACAGGCACCCAGTCCATTAGATTTCAACGCGTGCGCAGCTCCGACTTCTTTATTACAACTAATTATCGTGATTAAGTTCCCCGTCATTACATAAATTAAACTTAAGTTAACAAATTTAACTTTATTAGACGGAATTAACTAATAAAGTGTACATAAAAGAAACACGCGCTAAGCCCTCGCGTTGGTAATCTCACAGATTTATCATAATTTATATGTTACGAGAGAAAATTAACATATGTTTATATCATAACTAAATGTGTTATATAAATTACTGCCACACATTAGAAAAAATTAAGAACTTTGATACAAAGTTTCGTCGCCTTTACTATTAGATACAAAAGTAGTTCTAGCAGTAATATAGGTTTTTGTGCCTAAGTAATTAAATAACATGTAATTTTATAACTAGATGATATTGAGTAATTGTACATAAATATAGTCACACAGCGGGCGATGGAACGAGCTATGTTAGGAGTATCTCTGCGTGATCGATTCAGCAATGAGGAGATCCGCAGAAGAACCAAAGTCACGACATAGCTCAACGAGTGTGTGTATAAAGTGGCAATGGGCGGGGCACATAGTTCGAAGAGCCGATGGACGTTGGGGTCCCAAAGTGCTGGAATGGCAACCCCGCACTAGTAAGCGCAGTGTTGGCCGACCCCCTACCAGGTGGACTGACTACATGAAACTAGTCGTAGGGATTCGCTGGATGCAGGTGGCTCAGCATCGTGATGTTTGGACGTCCATCGGTTGATATGATGATGATGATATGGTTAGGCTTAATTTCAATTTGTATTTTATAGAATAATAAATAAAATTAATTGTGTCTCAAACATCGTGGAGGAAAAACATCGTGAGAAACTCTGCATGCTGAGAATTTTCTTAATGGCAATTCGCTTTGAGCCAGCGTGGTGGACTGTTAGCCACACATCTTATTTTAAGAGGAGACTCGTGCTTAACAGTGAGACGAATGTTTGAGTTGTTAATGTTGTGCCAAGTGAGAGTGTCGTAGGTTCATCACCTAATTCCTACAGTAACGGGAATTACACGAGTCAAACCCGGGGGCGTCTGCTAGTATTCAAATGAATTTAAAATGTTGTGTTTGTGTTTTTCATAACTAATTTTTAGTTTTTACCTACATATTTTTTGGCAAAGCAGCTTACAAATTGATTGAGGATGCTATTTCCAAACAATTTGAGGCAATTATCGTCAAAAGTTCGTGATGTGAATCATTTCTTTTAACTAATTTCTAATCCAAAAGTTTAACAAGGTGTAGATTGACATAAACGGCACCAATTGTAAAGGTGAAGTTTTACAAAATTAACCTTTTCGTAAGTTTAACCGCAACCCACTGATATAACAAACGAAAACCTAAAGATACACAGATTTTGGTAATTTTGGCTTGGCGTCTCCAAGCCAAAATAAAAAGTTATATTTGCTGTATAATTCAGAGGAATTATGGAATGAAAAAATAATTGGGTTGACCACTTTTACCATTTGAAGGTATGGAAAATAGATACCTATTGGTCGATTCGCAGATCTATGTCATACGGGTTACACATAATTTCATAAAAATAGATTTTGCTAACAAAACGACGCGAGAATTAGATCCATAAAAGAAATAGATTGAAAATACATTAATGTAACCTAACCAACCAAGTTTCGTTGCATCTTCAGATGTTGATGACTTTACTACTATCAATTGTTAGAGTTTACATGTATGTAAGGAATGAAGATTTTTTTTGATTGGATAGTGTTACCGTATGGACCATCAAAATATTCATCATTCAGAATCCATTTCATTATCCACAACGTATAACTAGCGGTCACAATTCTGCGTGATGATGACTCTAAAAGTTAATTTCTGGTATTCATAAATCGCGCGAAAACTATAATAAAAAGTCTCCGGGATAAAAAGTATGTAAATTGTTTTTCAGATACCTTGCGTATGGTGACAGTCGTCTGTATGACGTTCATAATACGTACTATTATCGTGAATCGCGGCAAACTTTCAAGAGTGAAACAAACTGTCACCCGCATCCTACATGAAACGAACTGAAGGGTGATAAGATAACTTATTTTACTTGGCATTTATGATATTAGTATAACTTTTTCATTTAACAAACTTCTAAACAACCTATCTATATGTTATAATATCTATATGTTATAATATCAGCAATCCAACCCAAAGCATCTGTCAAATTATATCAAAACTCTTGAGCTGTGGGGGTGGAGGCGTTTTTCTAATAAATTAACATTTAATAAGCTATCGAGTTTAAATTATATCTGGAAATGGGCGGAAGATAATTATATTTATATAAATAGGGTAGGCCTCGAAAAACGGCTGCGTGTGTCCATTGTACTGGCGCCGTAGGTGCCTTCAGAAGAAAATAAAAAGAAAAAAAAACTTTTATTTAAAAACTGTGCCACACATCTAAACTGTGCCTAAGCACTATTGTAGTATATGATGCCTCAACCACCTGAACAAGGTTGGTTAATAAGGTTGGCTTTGTATTATCGTGATTTTAACGTAAGATTGAGACCGTTTTTAATCGACTTCAAAAAAAGGAGGAGGTTCTCAATTCGAGTGTGTTTTTTTTTGTATGAATGTTACCTGATTACTCGAAGACGCCTGGACCGATTTGAATAATTCTTTTTTTTTCGAAAGGGTATACTCCTGAGATGGTCCCACCTTCATCATGTCAGGATCTGATGATGGGATCCTGGAGAAATCGAGGGGAACTTTCAAAAATTGTAAGAACCGCGCCTAGGTACAAACCTTTTGCGTGATGAACCTTGTGATTGATAGCTATCTTGTGATTGGGCTTGATTCATTTATATTGATGAGGATATTTCACCTAGATATTGGTTGTGACTTTCATTAGGGGTTTTAACACGACTACATAGAGCTACATACCTTGGGGGATTTTTTATTGCCTACATCGGCCGCGTGGCGCAGTGGGTAGTGACCCTGCTTTCTGCATCCACGGCCGTGGGTTCGATTCCCACAACTGGAAAATATTTGTGTGATGAACATGGGTGTTTTCCAGTGTCTGTGTGTATTTATACATTATATAAGTATTTATATGTAGTATATAATTGTATATTAATATTATAATATCAACTGTCTTAGTACCCATAACACAAGCTACTCTGTATGCTTACTTTGGGGCTAGATAGTGATGTGTATTGTTTAAGTATATTTATATTTATTTATTTTTTTATCTATATCGTAGTATGATTACACTAAAAATTGATAAATAAAAAAAATTAATGAAAAAAATTCAACCGACTTCAAAAACATAAAACGTACCGACTAAACTAAAAAGCGAAAAATAACATTGTATTATGTTCTACCTATTAATCAGTTTGAAGGCGGTGCTAAACCGAAGTCACACACTTTTTAACGTCAATTAAAAAAAATTTGTGAATGAGGCCTTATAGATCGCAAAAGGCCCGTCAAAATATGATTATAAATGACGTCATTTTAGACGTGTGTTAGTGGAAACTGTTGTATACCATTACACTATGATTACTGGAGTGGGGCGCGCTGATGGGCTAAGTGTGTGTTTAAAAGCCCATTTTGGGCTAATGCCCCTCCCGCCCCGCCCGCCTCGTGTAGGTACTCGTAGAGGCTAACTGTCGGTTATTACTGCCATTACTACCGGTTATAGTTTTAGTTTAAAATAACTACTATTTATTTACTTCATACTAGCGGACTGAGAATTGGTTACACGCATTTAAGTTCCTTCTGAGCCGTCTTAAGAAGGTTCAGAGTCACACAGCGAGTTAATGAAGTGGCAATGAGCGGGGTACATAGTTCGAAGAGCTGATGGACGTTGGGGTCCCAAGATGCTGGAATGGCGACTCCGCACTAGGTGGACTGATCAAGCGAGTCGCAGGCATTCGCTGGGTGCAGGCGGCTCAGTATCGTGATGTTTTGAAGTCCCTACAAAAGGCCCATGTCCTGCAGTGGACGTCCATCGGCTGATATGATGATGATGATGATGAAAAATCCCAGTAAAATCAGTTCAGCCATTTTTAATATTATTCTGGACAAACAGACATCAACAGACGAAAATTTCAACGCCCGCGACTTCGTCCGCCCTTAGACCTCTTTAATCCAGCCCTTACAGTAGTATCGCTGTAAAAATTGAGTAACTCCTTCCGTTTTCTCAACATTTCCCTTCACTGCTCTGCTCCTACTGATTGTAGCGTGATGAAAAGTATAACCTGCCCAGGAGTATGAAAAATAATTATACCAAGTTTCTTTAAAATCCGTCGATTGTATTTTGTTTCTATAAAGAACGTACAGACAGACAGAGAGACAGACAGTCAAAAATTTTACTGATTGCATTTTTGGCATCAGTATCGATCACTAATCACCCCTTGATAGTTATTTTGGAAACATATTTCATGTACAGATTGACATTACAGATTTATTATAAGTATAGATTTCAATGTTTAGTTTACAAGCACTTTTGTAATGTCTAGTTCGATTTTATTAGTAAAGACTCTACCACCAGTTCGGTTGGCAGGTTCTGCTGAGAAGAGCCAGCAAAAAACTCAACAGTCGCTCTTTATTACATTTTTACTTCCTGTATGAAGGTGGAAGCTATTAAGAAGAAATTAAGAAAGCTATCAATTGTGTAGTAACTTTGACTTAGTAAATGTTTAACTATTTGTAGCAGCTGTAACAGGTTCGGAAGAAAGGTTAAAGCTGGAGAGTTTGTTTGTTTGTTTGTTTGTTTGTTTGCTTGAACGCGCTAATCTCAGAAACTACTGGTTCGATTAGAATAAATCTTCCAGTGTTAGATAGCCCATTTATCGAGGAAGCTTATAGGCTATATATTATCCACATACTCTTACGGGAACGGGAACCACAAGGGCGAAACCGCGCAGTGTCAGCTAGTTTATAATATTAGTAAGGATAAACGCCTGTGGTTATCATCTAGCCAATACAAATACACAGAAGAAATGAACATGCGTTTGTAAATAACTTTTCCCCGTGTAAGTAATTTGGGAGGCCATTCTGAATTGCTCAATTAGCTAGCAAATGACACAACGCACGCAACGAACCAAACTGAGCTGCTTCATTTAAAACCCATTTTGAATCGTTAGAGTTAGTTGAGTACACGAAACTATTATTTTTTAATCGGTAACAATTTTTTTTCTTCGACTACGTGAGCTCGTAGTCGAATTTGTGTTTTGTGATGGAACTGCCATTGCATAGCTTTAAGCAATGTGTCAAAAAACATTTACTTAGGTGAGGTTACTACACCATTGATGAGTTCCTCAATGATAAAGATGTTTTAAGGCCATTGGATCAGCTTCCACCTTCACACACTATAAGAAATTGTAATGTTGTCATCAATTGTAAATTATAATACTGTATGATTTTTTTAAAAGAGCAGCTTTTGAGTTTCTTGAAGGCTCTTCTCAGCAGAACCTGCCTTCCGAATCGGTGGTAGAATCTTTATAAATAGTCAGCTGACGTATCAAAAGCGCTTGTAAAAATGAATGAGCCTACTTGAAATAAAAGAATTTTGAATTTTGAATTTTTTGTTGGGCTGACTTTGATGTGTTAGTCGAGGAAGTGTGAATTCATTCGACGCGAAATACTTTTTGTAGTATGAATCTAGATATTCTGTCTGTTTAACCAAATTGCTGTAAAGACATAGAAAGCCTTATAATCAGGGATCCCTAGAACATTTTGTACAACAAGCTAATTTTTCGTGAGCAGCTTCGTCTCGATGAGACGATCAACTATTTTATTTACGAAAATTCTTGATTCTGGTAGCTTACTGAGTTACTAGGAAATTATATAAGAAATTTTCAGAGCGTCGGCACGAGATAATATACCATGCAATTTGTAGGACAATGCGACTTAATAAAGTCTTATTAAAGTCACCTATAACCTAAAACCTTCCCAGCCGATATGGTAAGCCGTCCTCAGTGCTTGAAGACGAAAGTTTCCGAACAATGCGTGTTGCCAGTGATGACCTACGGATCCGAGACTTGGTCGCTGACTTATTAGAAGGCTCAGAGTCACTCAGCGGGCGATGGAGCGAGCTATGCTTGGAATTGGAGCCTCTCTGTGTGATCGAATCAGAAATGAGGAGATCCGCAGACGAAACAAAGTCACTGACATAGTTCAGCGAGTCGCAAAGCTGAAGTGGCAATGGGCAAGCCACATAGTTCGAAGAGCCGACGGACGTCCCAAGGTGCTGGAATGGCGACCCCGCACCAGAAAGCGCAGTGTTGGTTGACCCCCCACTATTAAGTGGGTTGTAGGGAGCCGCTGAATGCTGGCGGCTCGAAACCATGCAAGGCTTATGTCCAGCAGTGGACGTCTATCGGCTGATAATGTATAAGTGGTATAACCCACTTAATGCAGTTAAAATACCTACCTATCTCCACCTCACTCTTAACAAAACTATACTTATTAAGTTGACATCTTATTCATCAATTATTATAAACGATTAAGAAGAACCTAAAAAGATCCTTAACCGATCGTGATTAAACGCTTAAAAAAATCGTCCCTAAAAAGAAAAAAAAAACAACGCCATTACTGTACCTGTTTTGTTAATATAAACACTGGGATATGCATCTGTCTCGCTTTGTTGTACTGGTTGGCGAGGTGTGCGGTGTTGCCGTCTCTGTCGCTCAGGGCAATGTTGGCATGTTGTTAAGGTGCAATCAATTGGCATGGGCAAACAGACGCCTATGATATATCCAATTAAGTAGTCTCGATTCAGAAGGTTGCTACTGAAATCTCAATATTTTATATTCATATATTTCGTGTAATATTTCTAGAATAAATAAAATAATTATTAAGTTACGTATTTTGCGACTCGCTGAGCGGATCTCGTCATCATCTAATAAGACCCATAGTCGCGAAGCAGAAGTGGCACTGGGCAAGCCGAAGAGCCGATGGACGTTGGGGTTCCAAGGTGCTGGAATGGCGAATCCGCACCGGAAAGCGCAGTGTTGGTCGACCCCCCACTAGGTGGACCGAGGATATCAAGCGTGTTGCAGGGAGCCGCTGGATGCTGGCGGCTCGAGACCGTTGTGTTTGGAGGTCCATGCAAGAGGCCTATGTCCAGCAGTGGACGTCCATCGGCTGATAAGGTAAGGTAAGGTAAGGAAAGTATTTTGGTTTTATTTTATCTTGGTTTACACAAAAAATTTGAAACAATGAAGGTTTTATATTTCCAGATGTAACAAAACAAGGTTCTAGCGAGCAAAGTATAACTTTATAATCCAACTAATGTCTATATCAACAAATGTCAGTAGATATGAATGTCAGTCTGTGACCTCTTCATGTCCTAATTGCTAAACCGATTTAGATGAAATTTGGTGTAATGATAAATTAGTCCTTGGAGCAAAACATAGGCTACTTTTAATGTCGGAAAAGTCAATGATTCAAGTTTGTTAAAATCAGAATTTCACGGACATTCCCTAGTTATTTTAATAAATTATTAAAATGCTAATTTTACCATGATTATTATAATATTAAACATAATGCTTGTAACGCGATGTACAATAAACAACAACCTCAATAGGTAAAGGTGCCAGCTTAAAATAATTAACACTTAGGTACTCGTACAACGTTAAATGGATTGTGTTTTTGGATTTTTGGTTCAAGTTAGCCTGGATTGGAATCTTGAGGTCCTGAGTTCATGTCCTGAGTCAGACCATATTTTTTCTTTGAAATCACTTTGAAATTCTCAGCCCGGATTTGGTTAGTTGGTATTAGAAGTGCTCGTTAAAAACGTCCTTGTCACGATTAGGTATTAGTTGATAGTGTTCGTCATTAACACCACATACATTAGAGTAGCGTTGTGGTTACAAGCTCCACATATTTTCTTCTTCCAATAGGCCTTTAAAACAGGCTACAAATCATAAAAAAAAACAAATGGTAAATAATTGCAAAAAATAGCACATACCTCTTTCTACATGTAGCCCGTGGGTCCAGGTAACGTGAAGAAATTTACCGAGTATTAAATCTCTGAGCAAACAAGTTGTTCGCGCTTACGCACACACGCGCAAAGCTCGCGTTGCGTACCACACCACACACACACAGGCACAGTTAACTTAGCGCTTATAGCGGCTAATGTAAGTTAAAGGAAACTTAAGTTTGAAGTATTACTTAATAAAGAATGATATATAAGGATTATTAGTTATTCTAGACAATGCTTTTTTTATTCAATGGTTAGCCTATGTGAAGATATCATCATTAACAACCCATATTCGGCTCACTGCTGAGCACGAGTCTCCTCTCAGAATGAAAGGGGTTGAGTAATCCACCACACTGTTCCAATACAGATTGGCAAACTTCACACACGTAGGTGAAGAGAGAAGATATATGTATTTTGTTAAATTAATAGTATATTGGAATTTCTCTGTAATATCGAAGCAGGAATGAGAAGAACTGCAGAAAGTTGAAAGTCACTGACATAGCTCAACGAGTTGCGAAGCTGAAGTGGCAATGGGCGGGGCACACGGTTTGAAGAGATCCCAAGGTGCTGGAATGGCGACCCCGCACCGGAACGCGCAGTGTTGGTCGACTTCTAGGTGGACCGATGGCATTGGGTGGATTGCAAGGGTCCGCTGGATGCTGGCGGCTCCAGATCGTTTTGTTTGGAAATCCATGCAAGAGGCCCATGTCCAGCAGTGGATGTCTAACGGCTGTTAATGATGAAAAATGATATATGAGTAGGTACATATACCTACCTACCCTAATTGGGAAAGAAACTACTTTGGAATACATTGATTTTTATAAGAACGTCGTGAATATTAAGTAACTGATTCACAAAAACAAAGATTATTAACAGAATGTTTGTAAGCCGACTTCAAAACATTACCTACCCACGAAACTAAAAAGGGAAAAATAGCATTATCATATTTTCTACCTATTGATCACTTTAAATGAGGTGCCAAGCCAGTAATCTATTAATCAATTTTAGACATTATTTTTTTCATTCATGTGTTTTCTTCAGTAACGGCTAAAACCACTCCACCAACTTCAAAGTGATCAATAGGTAGAACATACTATAATTTTATTTTTCCCTTTTCAGTTTCTTAAGCGCGTTCCACCTGTATTTCCATTTACCACCAGCTTAATTGCAACCAAGCGTTAGCCTATCCTAACTAATATTGCAAATGTGAATTTGTTTGTTACGCTTTTACGCCTAAACCACTGAACCGATTTTTTTACACCAATAGAAAGCTACGTTATCTGTGAGTAACACAGAGTAAATTTCATTCCCATACCAATACGGGAAAGTAAACTACGCAGGTTAAACCGCGATGCGTTCGCTAGTGATGAAAAAGTTGCACGAAGGATTTATCTGAGACGTTTTATATGACGTTTTCCGTCAATCTGTGTGAATCTAGGCACATAAAGCTAAAATCACATTATCACTTGTTGATGTCTCACAATAAACACTGTTACTTGCAGTTGTAGCCGAAAGTAATTTTAATGTTATAAAAGTAACAACAAATGCTCGCGAAATCCGATCCTCCCATAAAACGATACGCTCGGCACGAGCGATGGGTACTGCGCGGGTAAGCTTTTTTTTATGCTTTACAAGTTAGCCCTTGACTACAATCTCAACTGGTAAGTGATGATGCAATCTAAGATGGAAGCAGACTCACTTGTTACGAGTATGATGAAAATCCACACCACTTTCAGTTTCTAAACGACGAAACGCTAAATCGCTTGGCGGTACACTTTGCCGGTAGGATGGTAATTAGCCACGACTATTACCTCTCATCAGCCAGACCTGGAATAATTTAGAAAACCTCAATAGCCTTAGCCAGGGATCGCCTCTGTCTTGTAAATCTAATGCGCAAATGACTGCGCCACGGAGGTCATAAAAATGAAAATAATGAAAGAGCTGATAATGACGACGAACGATTCTTTCTGTTTCATTGTTGCGTCATTTCTCCTTCCGTTCCTACCTTCCTCCAGCACACACAGGATTTGGAATATTGCTTGGCGGTGGAGGTTGAAACATAGAGCTCGTGCTGATTAACTTGACACCTGGATCGAATGATGTTTGTACTGTGTTTGTTTGGTTGTGTTTGGTAGCTAGATGTCAAATTTATTCGCACGAGTTAAACCTTTTCTAACGGCTCTTGATCCGACTCTAAGGACCATTTTGTAAAGTATACTCAGTAAAACACACAGATTTAACTTTTTAAAATGGCATAAAGCGGGAACAATGTGGTGACAGTTTGACGGTTTGCGAATAATTCGTTGCTTTTAAAAAAGGCTGTCAAAAAGTGACGTATGCTGCACATACGTTCCGTTTTGCTCTTTATTTTTAAAGTACCTAATACATATAAATAAATAATAACTATTTGCGTTGCTGATATTTTTTTATAAGTATAGAAAACAGAAGAAAATGTAAATGGAACTTTTACTGCCGCTAATGACAATAACACTGACGTCACTATAATTGTGCACAGTACCCACTAACCGTGCCAAATCCGCGCAGAATCAATACACGAAATATAAACACCGGCGTGTCCAAATTATATCGCTGCGAATAAATACAACGCGCCTCGTAAACCGACGGGCATGCGCGCCGAGCTTTATTAGCAAATCCCTTTTTGTTTTGTTCTTCTCTTATTTATTATATTATAATATGTTATTATAGTAACACGGTATGCCAGTTTGGCGTGTGTAAAGCTTGGCGGGCATTGTGATTTTGTGGACTTGTTTTACACATGACTTCGTAAATCTTTGTCTTAAGAAGTAAGTTTCGTATATGCAAAATTACTTTCGCATAAGTTACAAATAAGTCAGTGTGGATAATTTATTTCACAAAACTTAAGCATTATTAACTAAAGTTAACTAAAGTTAATTAACTTTAGTTAATAATGCTTAAGTTTTGTGAAATAAATTATCCACACTACCTTATGTGTAACTTATGGGAAAGTAATTTTGCATATACGAAACAGTGAAACAGAAAAGAACATATGATTACATGAACTTGATTGAATTGATTACTAGGTACAGCGTATTTTTTCATGAGAGATAAAAAAGACGTTTTTAAGCCTTCAAATCTACGGAAAAGAGTTAAAGCAATTAATATAAAGTAGAATTTATGTACTTCATGGGACCAAAGGCGTTTTATAGTACCTATGTACTAATTCCTTGCTAATTTGGTGATTTGATGTTAGAATAATGTGTGGCATTTACAGTTGAACACACAAGTTTACCTACTAGTGAGTAAAATACAGTGAACTAGTGCAACTATTGGATATTACACCTCTCTTCAATCGAAAGATGCATCACTTGATAGTTAAAATACGTGTTAGAGAAAAACAAAATGATTCAGCAGCGTAGCATAACACACAAGTATTTTTTCCGTAATGCGCGCACAACTTTAGTACCTTTCGTCGTGAGATGAAATTATTTCTACAAAATTTATTGCTTTAACTTTTTTTTTAACGATTAAGTTACAGCTGATTGTTTAGTTTTAACGAACACGATTATATTTATGATCTGTAAAAATTGTATTCTCTTTTTTCATCATTATCAGTCTATTTTAACGACCCACTAGGGAATCCTCATAAGAAGGCTCAGAGTCACACAGCGGGCGATGGAACGAGCTATGCTAGGAGTATCTCTGTGTGATCGAATCAGAAATGAGGAGATCTGCAGAAGAACCAAAGTCACCGACATAGCTCAACGAGTTACAAAGCTGAAGTGGCAATGGGCGGGGCACATAGTTCGCCAAGCCGAAGGACGTTGGGGTCCCAAAGTGCTGGTGACCCCGCACTAGTAAGTCCCCACACTAGTTAGTCGACCCCCCACCAGATGGACTGACGACATCAAGCGAGTCGCAGGGATTCGCTGGATGCAGGTGGCTCAGTATCGTGATGATGATGATGATTAGGGAAAATTTACCTCCTTATAGGAGAGAGGGTAAAGAGCTTAGACCCACAGTACTGTTCTAATGCGGGATGGCGGGCCTAACTTATTGCTTTTAAATTACTTCAAGAAAGGAGGTAGTTCTCAATTCGACGTGTATGTTTTTTTAATGTTTCCTTATCAGCCGATAGACATTTGCCTCTTGCCCTTGGACCTTCAAGCACTACGATCTCGAGCCGCCAGCATCCAATTTTTTATAAATGGCACATCCCGGTGTCGGGAAGCAGCGACACCGGTGCGGAAAAATTCAACCCTGCGAATGACCAACCCGCATACCCAGCGTGGTCGTTTTTTGGGCATTAACCTATATGGAAAAAACCAAACACAAAAGGAGATGGTCCAAAATTGTATGGAGCCCAGGATCAGTCATTGTACCCTGGCAGAAATGAAAGAAAATATTTTTTTAACTATTGTCGATTATAATAATCTACAGATTTACTTTAATTCTTTTGAAATAATATTCATTTTCTGCCAAGAAATGCAACAATAATATGGGTAATAATGGCGGATTGATGACGTTTTCAATGCAGTAGTCGATTTGACGTTTGCGAATTGTCATGTCATAGTTGTTTGGCGCCATCTTGATATAACTCAAAAGCTTGGGTTTTAATTTTATTTATTTCTTTTTATTTAGTTAGACTTATTCAACTTATTTAGATTTTAATAAAATCGTTGTATTATTTAAATTTTAATGATACGGGGTATAAGAGTGGACCTGAAACGGACCATCACCTTTGAAAGCTTGTTACCTCATAACTTCATCATTTATTAATCAATTTTGATTGGTTCCATTTATGTTAACAAGATTATTATGTTTTGAGCTGTTGGTTGCACGGGTAAAATACCGCTAACTTCCCAATTCAAAATTGAGAATTTTTACTGAAAATATCTTGGTAGAAAGATAAGCTCAGTATTTTTTTTCATTCAATGAAAAGTTAGCCCTTGACTGAAATCTCACCTGATGGTAAGGAACGCTAAAACGCTGGGCGGTACGTCTTTGTCGGTAGGGTAACTAGCAATGGCCGAAGCCTACCATCAGACAAAGCTCAGTATTTAATAGCCTGATCCAGGGCTCGAACCCAGGACCTCATGTTTTCTAATCGCTGAGCTAAAGAAGTTCATAAAACAGACGCAATTTGTAAAAGGACGCCATTAACTTTATATCCAGCGGAATCACTGCGAAAGGGAGCCATTTTTTCATTCATTACAAAATCGAAAACACAATTTTACGACACTGATGAAACACTTATGAAGTTTATGCCGCGAGCGCCTTAAAAATACTCATTTGCCTTCATAATTTTATAATAAACTTCGGAAAGATAATAAACTTTAATAAAATCGTAAAAATAATGCTGCTGCCTTTCCCATCGGACATGTTTTTCTCAATGACTTTAGAAAAAGAATAGACGAATAATCTACTTAACATTATGTAAGTTTATGAGGTTGTAGAGATTTCTGGATCTATTGGACGGATTTTAAAAATTCTTGTACCAATAGAAAGCTACGTTATTTACGAGTGTTATAAGCTATGCTTTATCTCCGTGTTACTACGGAAACGAGAACTACACGGTTGAAATTGTGGGGCGTTGGCTAGTTATTTTTACCATAATTAGTAAGTAAGAGTTACTTGTGATAGAAGTAGTAGAGTGTTTATACCTAGAGCTCGTCTAGGGAAGGATTGCCACTATGTTGTGTTACAGGTTGCCGGTGCAATTATTTATAGGCACACACAAAAGTCCTCTGAAGTTTACTCTTGCAAGCCTTTTATCAATTACAATAAGTCAAAAATCCGACAAAAAATCTCAAAATAAGAATCTGGTTATTGAATTTTTAAAAAATCATTATTCCAGTATTATTTTATAATAATTGCTGGGCTAAGACCTAACTGATTGTAAAAGGAAAAACATCACTAATAAACAGAACAATATTTTGCAGGAGATTTTCGATAGGACAATATCCGCCTCCTATACCAGCCTTACTTTTAGTACTTTAATATACTTTATAATAATGTACAACTAAAGTAGCACCTACTGATGGTTTAATATGCATAACAAGTCCATGCATTTTCTTATTCTTAATATATAATTATTATTAACATGATTTTTGCTTTGAAAATGTCCGAATTTCCGTCTATCTTTTTTGAATATCCCGATTTTTTGTAAGTGCTTTGTTACCATTTTGAATGGAATTACTTGTATTGAGGTTTACTACTTACTGGGGTTCATTAAAGTTTATTGCCATAAATATTAAGGGTAGAGAGATAAAAGTGTGAAATATAAGCTCATTTGCAATTGTTCTCCAGCTCTTTTTAGCGGGATGTTATTTGCGTTTATCTGAACGCAAATTGTCTTGGAAAACTAGTTCTGTATATCAAAATTATTCTTGCGTTTCTACAGATAAATCTGAAGTTTTTAATATAGAAAGAATACCATCGATCGTAGATCGTTAGATGGACCTCAAAGCGTCGCGGAATTGTCATTGGTTTCGCACATTGAGTACGTCATCACTCGTTACACATTTCTCTTTATTCGTGCTGCGGCTTGTGTTTTTACACTTCCATAATGAACACGAAGGCATAATTAAGGGATTAAAAAAAACAGTAAATATTTTTTTAAGTCTACGTCCACTCACAGCATGCGCTTGTAACGTAAGATAAGAAGTGCGTGCACGTCTTTGGGTAATGACATAAGATTGTGCGTTTTTTAGTATGAAGGGGCCCATCTAACGATCTATATCGATGAAGAATACAATAAGAAACTTATTCAAATGGCTATACAAAAATACTCACGTGGAATTGTGGGAGAAATACGGGCTGAGTTTCCGCGGTGGGACAGCCTTAATAATCTTTTACGCAAAAAAATAGCCTTTCTGTCAATAGGCTAGCAAATTAAATAAAAATATTATATAATTTGCTGTTAGAACTTCTGCATCCATGCCTCGGGTTCGACTCCCACAACTAGAGCCATGGCCTAAGCAGGTTCTGGACCTTAAGAAAACCTCAATCAGCCAAGCCGGTGTCCGAACCCAGGACCTCCGTCTTGTAGATCCACCGCGCATACCACTGCGCCATGGAGCCCGTCAAAAGTAAATCAAAATTTCAAATTAATAAATACAGATAACAAATAAGCTGTTACATGATGCGTTCAAACCAAACGTTCGAGTTATCTCGACGATAGCCGCATCTCGATTTTGTCCCTAGTGTACGTAGCAATCGGAATCGATAACAAACCAAATCAAATTCATTTCTTTTAAGTAGGCTTCTAAGTAGGTTATTTTTAGGTTGCCGTGATAGCCCAGTGGATATAACCTCTGCTATCGATTCGGAGGGCGTAGGCTCGAATCATATCCGGGGCATGCACCTGATGATGATGCATGATTTACAAGACGGAGGTCATGGGTTCGATCACCGGCTGGACGGATTAAGGTTTACTTAATCCTGGTCCAGGTCTGGCTGGTGGGAGGCTTCGGCAGTGGCTAGTTACCACCCTATCGACAAAGACGTACTGCCAAGCGATTTAGCTTTCCGGTACGATGTCGTGTAGAAATCGTAAAGGGTGTGGATTTTCATCCTCCTCTTAACACGTTAGCCCGCTTCCATCTTAGACTGCATCATCACTTACCATCAGGTGAGATTGTACTCAAGCGTTAACTTGTAAAGAATAAAAAAAAATAATATAAAAAAATCCGATCTCAATTGCAATAGCAATCGCGCCGACACATCCGTCTCCCTCTCGCCGGCAGCCGATGTTCATTCACACCTGCACATTATTCGGTTTGTTTATTTGTTTGAGGTTTTAAACACTCGTTTTATTTTACTGCCTCGCTCACGCCGCGCGCAGAGAACTGCGTATCTGAATATTTCACGTGTTCATTAGTACACGATAAAAAAAAAAACTGTCATATACCTAAATGTATATTAGGAGTCCTGCGGTTTCACTTGCATAGTTCCCGTTCTCGTGAGAATACCACCCAAAAAATGTTGTGTGTAAAGTCACATCACAGATACTCAACAGTGAGCCTTCAATTAGATAGAAAGAATGTTATAAGTGGGTAAGATTACAGTAGAGTAGGTTGAATAATCAGTGAGTCGTTTCTGTATCGTAAACCTATCGTCGTTATCAACCCATATTCGAGTCACTGCTGAGCTCGAGTCTCCTCTCAGAACGAGAGGGCTTAGGCCAATAGTCCAATTCGGATTGGCAGACTTCACACACGCAGAGAATTAAGAAAATTATCAGGTATGCAGGTTTCCTCAGGATATTTTCCTTCACCGTTTGAGACACTTAATATTTAATTTCTTAAAATAAACTCAACTGAAAAGTTTGAGGTGCATGCCCCGAACCGGATTCACCCACCCTCCGAAATCAAAGGCAGAGGTCATATCCACTGGGCTTTCATGACGTACACGGCCGTAGACTATATTCTCTTAAAATTCGTAAATAGCAATATTTGTATGTAATTTAATTTGTTGCTATCAAGAAATAGAGCAAAATAATTTAGTGTTGTTACAATTGTAACAGTTTACAATTGTAGCAAACAACTCTTGACTGGATGATACCGTACCGTATTTGTACTCAAAATCGTACGAGGATGGCGTTTTTAGTTCATTCAAATGTTTATTATATAAAAAAAAAAACAGTATTTTATTCATTACAATAAAGTTGTGATGATAATAAAGTTAAAAGTTAAAGCTATAAGGATTCTAAGTTAGATAGATAATTTTCAGTTCCGTCCATCTCCATCAAGGCTCTGCCTACATCTCGTTAGCGCCCGCTTATAAATTTGTCTGTCTGTACGTCTGACCATTACGACCAAGCCGTATGGGTACATCCAAATGCTATAGAGATATACCAAATTAAAATTGCGCTTTAAGTACATAAATTGAATATTCCCACCATATACGATTGTCGAAGCATAATTGGATGACCAATTAGATTATAGAAAAAGGATGTGATGGAACTATTTTATTTATCTACTAGCGGACTTCATCCACGTGCGAACTTTTATTATAATAAATAGCGGACGCCCGCGACTTCGTCCGCGTGGAAATCAATGTAAACTTTCAAGCCCTTTTTCACCACTTTAGGTGTTGAACTTTATAAATTTTTGAATCACATTATATTTTGTATTTTTTTTATGATTTTTGAGCAAATTTTCAAAACTGTAACTCTAAAAATGAAGGACTTTCCATACAAACTTTCAACACCTATTTCACCCCATTCTCATTTTATTTTCGCAATAAAAAGTATCCTATAACCTTTTCCGTATTATGGTCTTAGACCGTGCCAAGTTTCATTTGAATTTATTTAGTAGTTTCAACGTGATGTCCGAATAACAAAAAAAAAACTCGGACAGACAGACAGACAATAAATCAAAAAAAATATTTTTAGCATCAGTATCGATTATATAATGCAACTCACCTAAAATTTCAAAAATATCTTCAATGTACAGAATGTACAGTATTCGTATTATAAGTATAGATTCTAGATGGCGCTGTCGTCCGTTATGCCACGCTAACGTTTGTTGTTACAAATGGTATAAGTAAAATCGCAAATTGCAAATAAATGTAAAGAATTCGACTAGTTTTATTATAAATATATATATAAATATAGATAAACTAGCGGACTTCATCCAAGTGTGAACTTTTATTATAATTATGTGACCATTTTTTAAACATACAATAATATTACCAAAGTAGTCGACAACCAAAGGATGCCATTCTGATGAGGCCGTTCTGTGGTAGAATGGGGATAGAGAAACTAGATTGTAAAGTTCGGCGTCACCGGGGGGTTTGGACGAGTGCAGAATCATCGCCTGATCAAAGGAGATGTCCTTAGAGAGTCGTTCCGCTCATCAACTCTACTTCTGCCTTTTTGCCTCCCAAAGGCAGAACTAGAGTTGATGGGCGGAAGGACTCTCTAAGGACATCTCCTTTGAGACTCTACAGTACTTAACTATTGTGTACTATACTGTACCGTAAAATGTCATACCGTCGGGCGTCTTACCGTCTCTGAACAATTCTTTCTCTTTTCTGGAGGTTCTAATTGTGCAGGTATAAAAAAATATTAAACAAAAACAGAATTTATAATAAATTAACTTTTTACGAGTCAATAATTATATTACACTGTAAACTGTAAAAAGAAAATACAAAAAATCTTATCAAGTGCGACATTAAATTAAAAATAATGACATCAAGAACACTTTAAGCACGTCACTGGCGCAGTATATTGTCGCACGTTGTTGTAAAATAAGTTCATTACAACAACTCCGACAAATTGGTTTTTGGTTGCGAAATTATTATGACGAAAATTTGTTATACTTTAATCTATATTATAAATTAAGAGTGTCTGTACATTGACATTCTCTTAAACTATTGGTATTGCTGACTCTGGGCCTTATTTGAAGGCTCAAAGTCACTCAGCGGGCGATGGAGCTGGAGTTTCTCTGCGTGATCGAATCATGAGGATATCCGCAGACGAACCAAAGTCACTGACATAGCTCAGCGAATCGCATAGCTGAAGTGGCAATGGGCAGGCCACATAGTTTGAAGAGCCGATGGACGTTGGGGTCCCAAAGGTGCTGGAATGGCGACCACGCACCGGAAAGCGCAGTGTTGGTCGACCACGACTAAATGGACCGAGGATATCAAGCGGGTTGCAGGGAGACGCTGGATGCTGGCGGCTCGAGACCGTTGTGCTTGGAGGTCCATGCAAGAGGCCTATGTCCAGCAGTGAACGTCTATCGGCTGATAAGGTAAACTATTGGTCTGATTTTCATGCTGTTGTCACTGGTTTAAAGCTTTGAGAAAGAGAAACATTTGTTTCAATCAAACGAGGTGTATTACACATAGGTTAGTTAAGACCGTAGTAGCTTTGAGGCTTTCAAGAGATTTCAATGGTCCAGATCCTAAATAAGACGAACTTAGCATGCCATTGATTCACCATTCTGGTGCCGGCTCCTAGCAGAGCCCTGGACTTGTGGCCATGGGTTAAGGACGACCTTTAAAATCGATTAACATTTCCCTTTTTCGCTCGTGATTAAGGCAGAACATAGCCAAATTTGGTGGGATCCTAGAGCATTTAGATCCTAGAACCTTTACCTTATCAGCCGATAGACGTCCACTGCTGGACATAGGCCTCTTGAATAGACCTCCAAGCACAACGGTCTCGAGCCGTCAGCATCCAGCGGCTTTGAATACGCGTTTTAATATAGAGCTTGCTACAGTTCTAATTTGTTTAGATGAAGTATAATGCGTAGTTTTTTTCATATTTTATATGAGAATCATGTTCACGCAGTTGCTAGGTATCTACTTGCCGTCGTTAGAGTTAGCTAAGTTTAGTTATAGACAACTTTTTTCGAAGATTTGTCACCAAGTTAAGTGACTGGCGGGGAAATTTCTCATAATATAAATTTTATATATTAAGCAGGGGCAAGGCATATAAAAGACTACGATGTATAGGTATATATTTTTTAGAGTTCTGAATGGAGAGTCAAAGCACATATTAATGACTAGATGACGCCGCGCGGTTTTACCCGCGTGGTTCCTGTTCCCTTAAGAATACGGAGATAATATATAGCCTATAGCCTTCCTCGATAAATGGGCTATCTAACACTGAAAGAATTTTTCAAATCGGACCAGTAGTTCCTGAGATTAGCGCGTTCAATCAAACAAACAAACAAACAAACTCTTCAGCTTTATAATATTAGTATAGATAACTTGTAGGTACAGGAACAAAGTCGCAGGAAAAAGCAAGAGTGTAATAAGATTAACTTATTAATATCTGGATATTACATTAAACATGATTGGAGAAACTGAAATTTCTTGAAGTGTGCCATTAAATTTAAAATAAAGACACCAATAACACTTTTAATACGCTACGGATCCATATTTCATCGTAAAAAATATAATTTTTGAAATTAGTATCATTACAAATTGTGATATTGGACAAATTGGCCAAGAGATTTTTTTTTTTGGAAATAAAAATTTAGTTATTATTTTGGGTATATTACCGTGATCCAGTTTTTTAAAGCTGATTGTGAAGTTTTTCTTATGCCACACCACCACTCTAATATTATAAAAGGCGAAAGTTTGTGTGAGTGGAAAACTAACACAAACTTTAAGAGTGTTAGGTTGTTTGTTCCTCTCTTACTCTGCGGCTACTGAAGCGATTTGGCTGAAATTTGGAATGGAAATAGATTTAACTCTGTATGTTCCCGCAGGATTTGTGAAAAACTGAATTCCACGCGTATGAAGTCGCGGGTATCCACTAGTGTACTATAAATCATGGCTGTAATCACGTACGATAGTAAGCGAAGACACAGCCTACGACAGGCAGTAGGTAAGGCAATGTTTCCGATGAAAGCTTCTTAAAAAAAGACAGCTTTACTTTTCCGCCACTCGTTATACGCCAATAATTATCGTCATGTTTCAACCGATTTACACAAAACCTTAATACATTATATATTTTCATCTTCCTTGATAATCACATAACCTATTGGTGAAAACCGCATGAAAATCCGTTCAGTAGTTTTGTGTTTATTGCGAACATAGTCATTGAGGACTTTCTATATTAAAAAAATATAAAATGGAAATAAACTATAATCTGGAGTCAAACTAATTATAATTAGAGTTTAGAGACACCACTGAACCAGTCAAATCTCACAAAGGAACCCTAAAATCTCACACAATCTCACATAAACTCGAAGTGACGCACGTGTTTGTATGGAGATGTAACGCTCCGTCAAAGTTCGGAGTTCCGATCAAGTTTCATTACATGTAACAACTTAACTACAACTAGTTTTCGTAACTCAATATTTTCTCACGCTTTTCGGTCTCTCGTATTGATTTTCAAAAATGGAAAGACTACTCAAAACAGGAAGGGGAGCCGATGGACACAGGCATAAGTTAGTTATTTCTGCATATCGTCTCCAAAGAGTAAAAAAATCTTTTGTAGGTTTGGGTGTACTCTTCTATAATAAGATCCCCAAGACTGTGATGGACCTGCCAATGCATAGCTTTAAGCAATGTGTTAAAAACATTTACTTAGTCGAGGTTACTACAACATTGATGAGTTCCTTAAAGATAAAAGCGCTTTTAAGCCAACCTTCACACAAAAAGTAAAACTATAAGAAATTGTAATGTTATCACCAATTGTAAATTATAATACTGTATGACATTTTCATTTCAATAGAGCAACTGTTGAGTTTCTTGCCGGTATCTTCTCAGCAGAACATGCCTTCTGAACCGGTGGTAGAATCTTTACAAATAGTCAACAGACATGTCAAAAGTGCTTGTAACCTGAGCCTACTTGAATTAAATGATTTTTGATTTGATTTTGATTTGATTTGATTTGATTTGATGGACCTCCACTGCTGGACATGGGCCTCTTGCATGGACTTCCAAACACAAAGGTCTTGAGCCACCAGCATCAAGCGGCACCCTGCAAACCGCTTGATGTCCTTAGTCCACCTAGTGGGTGAGTTGACCAACACTGTTCTTTCCGGTGCAGGGTCGCCATTCCAGCACCTTGGGACCCACGTCCATCGGCTCTTCGAACTATGTAGCCTGCCACTTTAGCTTCGCAACTCGCTGAGCTATGTCAGTGGCTTTGGTTTGTCTGCGGATCTCCTCATTTTTGATTCGATCACTCAGAGAAACCCCAAGCATAACTCGCTCAATCGCCCGCTGAGTGACTTTGATCCTTCTAATAAGGTCTTTAGTTAGCGATCAAGTGTCAGATAGTTTTAGATCTGTAGGCAACCAAAGGCAGGCATCACTAGCAACATGCACTGCAATTGCAGGCAAATGAGGCTTATTATTAGCTATCTACTTGTTCCACCAACTATTACCTCGTTATCAACCCATATTCGGCTCACTGATGAGCTCGAGTCTCCTCTCAGAATGAGAGGCGTAAGGCCAGTAGTCCACCACGCTGGCCCAATGCGGATTGGCAGACTTCACATACGCAGAGAATTAAGAAAATTCTCTGGTATGCAGGTTTCCTCACGATGTTTTCCTTCACCGTTTGAGACACTTAAAAGTTAGAGGCCCCGGGCCGTATTGCCGATATCCTCCGGAATCGGAGGCAGAGGTCATATCCACTGGGCTGTCACGGCTCTCTATTACCTAGTACCTACTATAAGAAAAAAACTCCAAAAACAAAGGAATCTACAAAGAATCTCGGGGTGATCGGAACACGCTGTTCCCACATTAGAATACCCGCTCGTTTGTCCGTGTAAGTGTTAGATTGAGTTATCCGCCCTATCCGCGCGCCTTGCATTCCTACACTATGCTTTTTATAGGTTTGTGCCACGTTCGAATATAATTTATTAATTTAAATATTTTTTTTTCTAATGCCGCTGGGGCAGACGTGTTCTGGAGTGGATACCGCGTACCAGCAAGCATTAGGACGCCCTCCAGCTAGGTCCGACGTCATCAAGAAGGTAGTAGGAAGTGGCTGGATGAGGAAGGCGGAGGATTGTGCATGGTGGTGCGCTCTCGGAAAGGCCTATGTTCAGCAGTGGATGAATACAGGCTGTTGAGAATTTATTTTGTTAAATACGTTTACATGAAACACGTATACGGAAGTTTTACGTCGTGTTTAATAATAAATACTTAAATGCGTTTGCGTAAATAAATTGACAGTCGCTGCTTCACCCGTCTGATTTTATTCCTGTAGGAATACGGGATATATTACATCCAGAGATCAACTTGGTACTCTCTGGCGGGCGATCCCGATTTTACCGCCCTTAGACCTCCTTTATCGGGCACTGTCGCAAAATCCGTTCTTAGCGAACGTCTAAACTATAAATTACCTTCTTGCCAAATTTCATCAAACTCGAATACCATCTCGATGACACAAGTACTCACAACGGAACCCGCGCGGTAATTCCATCCACTTTCTTTTAGCAGTCGGTAAAAAATAGAAATTAATTAGTCGGAGCATGGAAGGTGAAGGTGAACGGTAATGTACGTATTTTTTAAATATCCAGGACGTGTCATATTTATTGTTTACGGGTGTAATTTATGTTATTGTAAAGCGCTAGTATCAGTATACACTGTCCTGTTGTTATATCATACAACATTATTATTATTCTATTTAATCAGCACTGTAAGGCTTAGCCTCTATCCATAAAGAAGAGAGGATTTTTTGAGTTTAAAGTCACTACACTGCTCATTTATTATTGGTGGTATACACTCGTACATATAACATAATAACAAACATACACATATAGATTATAAAAATTCGACTCTTCTTTATGTTGTCGGTAAAAAATAGAAATTAAATAATCGAGCAGGGAAGACACCCCGAACGGTAATGTATGTCTATTTTTAACGTCCAGGACTTGTCTAATTTATAGTTTAATAGTGTTATTTATGTTATTGTAATGCTAGCGTCGGGTTACACGACACAGTTGATTTACCTCCGCGGCTCGCGGCTCATAGCGACGCATTGAGGTGTAATTTTATAGCTTTAGATGGATAATGGCTTTTGTTGAATACAAAATTATCGTTATAAAGATATCCTTTTTAATGAATCGCTTTTAATTATCTAGTTGATGTATTTTTAGTTGTTAACTCTACGTTAATATTATAAAGAGGTTTTCTGGGTAACCTCTGGATCTACTAAACCGATTTTAAAAATTCCTTTGCCAAGAGACAGCCAAGTTATTTGTGTCATAGGCTATATATTTCATCCCCGTATTCCTACGGGAACGGGAACTACGCGGATGAAACCGCATGAGGTCTCATTTAGTCTAACATAAAAAGGCTGATCGTACTTAATGTGTGTTTTAAACCATATCTAAGTTAAAAAAATAACTGTAAAAAACTAATGCCAAAAAAATAAAAAGGGCTCTTGCCACCATAAATATTCCTGCGCTAATCGAGCCGTTAGGAATAAGTCGGGATGATGGCAAGAGGCCTGATGGATTGACGCTGGTTCCCTGGGAAATGGGGCGGGCCCTAATGTGGGACGCTACATGCGTCGACACATTAGCACCGTGTCATATCAGGGAGACAGAACCAAGACCGGGAGCCGCAGCAGAAAAAGCTGAAACCGGTAAGTGGCTCAAGAATGCCTCTCTGACAGAGAGTTACATATTTGTATCTTTTGCCGTGGAGACCCTTGGGCCATGGAGTCGCAGTGCCAAAAAATTTTACCGAATCATTTCACCGCGGCTAGTGACAGCACGGCTGGCTCATTTTTTGCGCAAAGGATCAGCCTGGCTGTCCAGCGCGGAAATGCAGCCACCATTCCACGTGGGCATGATTTGTATATCATATTTATTAGAATAAGTTAGCTTAAGTTCCTGATTGTATTCTTTCTCAATAAAAAAAAAACTAATGTATTTTTCAAGTTAATTTAACATTGTAATACTTGAAAAACACATTAATTTAACTAAAAAATAGCCTACAGTAAAAAAATTGCCGTAAAATAGTAATTTTCGAGATATAACGTTTTTGAAGCAAACAGGCGATAAGTATTCAAACAAACACTCAATAAACGCATAGACAGTTAAGGTTGAAGCTCTAAATGTATCCATCACCCAGTTCCCAACCATTAGACACTATCCATCATATCACCAGCCGAGGGAGACCCCCGTCGAGAGGGTAATACCAATCTGACACCTTCTGTGGGTATATCTGAGTTGTTCCAACAGATTATAAGCATTTGATGTAATTGAGGGTAGATGAACCGTTTCTGTGTATGATAAAGCATTCATTATCATTATCAGATTATTTAAAGAGCCTAGGTACTAATAATCCTAATAAAATTATAAACGCGAAAGTTTGTATGGATGTTTGGATGTTTGTTACTCTTTAACGCCGCTACTACTGAAGCGATTTGGCTGAAATTTGAAATGGAAATGGATTTTACTCTGGATTAACACATAGGTTTTTTATCCCGAAAAAATCCATGGTTTCCCGAGATTGGCGAAAACTGATGATTTTAATGATATGAATGTTTGTTACGTTGTATGAATGAATGTTTCACGCCTCGACTACTAAACTAAATTAGCTGAAATTTGGTATTGAGATATATTAATTAGCATGGATTAATACATAGGCTACTTTTTATCCCGGAAAAATCTATGGTTCCCGAGGGATTTGTGAAAAAACTAAATTCCACGCGGACGAAGTCGCGGGCGTCCGCTAGTATAACATAACATTAAAAATTTTGAAAAACCCCCGAAGGTCATGAAATTGTTAATAGCACTCTCGATCAAGTATTTATATTCTCTTTCAGTGCGCTTTCATTTGAGACCCCACTCGAGTATATTTGTAGACATTCGGTTGTTCTTTCCCACTTTCACCCTCCAGAACTTTTAAATGGCTCAACAGATTTTCATCAAAAATTTCCTTTTTTTTTCTTTACAAGTTAGCCCTTAACTACAATCTCACCTGATGGTAAGTGATGATGCAAACTAAGATGGAAGCGAGCTAACTTGTTAGGGGGTGGATGAAAATCCACATTCCTTTCGGTTTCTACACGGCATCGTACCGGAACGCTATCGCGGTACGTCTTTGCCGGTAGGATGATAACTAGCCACGGCCGAAGCCTCCCACCTAGCTGTGCCAATTAAGCTAGACCTGTGCCAATTAAGAAAACTTCAATCAGCCCAGCGGGGGTCGAACCCAGGACTTCCGTCTTGTAAATCCAACGCGCATAACACTGCGCCACGGAGGTCGTCAAAAAAGTCCAAGAAAATTAGACATTTAATACAAAAAATAATAGATTGAAATCGCTTTATGGTGCCACGGACAGACTGACAAACATACGTCAAACTTATAACACCCCTCTGCTTGCGTCAGGGTTTAAAAATGGAGATAATATCTGATTTAGATATATTTTTAGCAAACTCAGGAGTGGATTACAAAAATAAGAAAATCAATGTCGAACAAAAAGGTTCACAATATTTTGTAAGGACAATTTAATTAACAAATCAAACTGTAACCAAAATAAGACCCTAGAATGGCAGAGAAGAACATTGAGTGAAGTCACGCACTTGTGAACGTTGTGTGTAGGGTTAAAGACGTCTTTGACTGTTAACCAACACTCCTCTTTTCCACTCAAGTCACTCTCCCCGCCTATCCCAATTAACTCTTAAAGAATTACACAAAAATAAATGTTGCGTAATTGTGTTGTGTAATGTTATGTAATTCAAAAAATGGCTCTAACGCCACGCGCATACTGAAGCCGATAGCATGACGAGCACCTTATATCGCAAGTCGTTCCCGCCAATCTATCGGTACCCCTCTCTAACTCCCCACTCTTTACGAAAATAAGTCGCGCCACCTGACGTCATATCCGTCTCAGATTACTATTTCCGATTAGATTTAATATATTTAATCTAAATATTACCTCCTTTAACCTTTACCTTTTTTGAAGTATGTTAGAATGTGCCGAGTTACAAAGTTATAGTCTAGGAGTATTATTTTTAACTCGGCATACTTCAAACCGCCGGTACTCAATGTACTAAGCAACTAAACCGATTAGAGAGCCTTATCTCATTTACACTAAATTCTGTTTACATGTAGTGTGTGCCTAGCGCAGATCATCCGTCACCGAGCGGGCGCGGTATCGGCTCATCAGTTCGAGGAACCTTCCCGCTGCGACTGTAATTCACAGCTCACACCTCCGTGCATCTGGATTGTTAGTGTACTGCGACAGAACTGTGTTGATACTTGAGGTAACTTTACTGTAGTGTAGGTGTAGGTGAGATCATCCGTCACCGAGTGGTATCGGCTCATCAGTTCGAGGAACCTTCCCGCTGCGAGGGTAATTCACAGTCTGGATTTCTGGATTGTTAGTGTACTCCGCCTGAACAGTGTTAATTCTTGACGTAATAATCTTTACTGTAGTGTTTTTGGACTGCAGATTATCCGTCACCGAGTGGTATCAGCTCATCAGTTCGAGGAACCTTATCACTGAACCGATTATTTCACCAATAGAAAGCTGTATCTCTCTATTGGTGAAATAAAATGTATTAATATTTTATCTCCTTTTTAAGGTTCCGTAGTCCACAAGGAACCCTTATAGTTTAGTTATGTCCATTTGTCTATCCGTCCGCAGCTTAGCGCAGAAACTATTACTACAAGAGCATGTACATTAAAAATGTGAACAAAGTCGTGAAATATAATCTTAAAAAATATTTTTTCAAGATTTAATTTTACATGTAAAGTTTCCCTACATGGAAAGTGGTGATGAATTTTTACTCGTTTATTTACAGTATGGGGTATCATGGGATAGGTCTTTATAAGATGTGAGGGGTCTTCTACCAACATTCTTCGGTTTAGGGATCCGTTTGTAAAATATTGAGCTTTTAAGAGCTAATTTATGTTGGAGTCAAGTGTCCCCACCCTCTACCGGCTAAACGGTTGTTTACGGATACGTGAAATAATTTACTAGAGTAGAATTGTTATAATAAAATTACAAGGAAATTTATAGCAAGTACTTTAAAGAGTAATAGTCGACCAACTTAATACATACTCTATATACTAATTCCGTTGTTATTTAAAAATATTAAGTTGTATGTGCGATAAACTCAGTGTCTGTTAAAACTTGAAAATTGTGTATATAAAGCGGTAAAAGAAGTGGTTTTTTTTTGGGTTTCTTCCTTACATGCAAAGTTAGGATGTTTTTTTATCGCCTATTGAGGTAACGTTATCGGTATTTTTGTGCATTACATTAGGGATTAAATTGCTAACTTAATCTATGGTACCGTACCGACTCGCACTTGGCCGGTTTTTCGTACCAGAATCGGAGCTAAAAGTGTGAAATCGCAAGGCATTGAGGGCGAGGGCGCTTGCAACGGGTCTAGCAGCAGTTGCGCAAACAGATAAAAGATGGCGCTTTACGAATTTACATCGCAGTGGTAAAATTCTATTCTCAAAGTATAAGGTATTCATAGGGTTAAAGCATGACGGTTCTTAAATAACATTTAAACAAACGAAATTTTTGAAAGAAAACCTATTTATTGTTGTGTTTAATGGGTTTTCTAGTTAGCTACACTATTAGTTAGAGATGAAGTGAGACTCTTTACAGTAATGGTCTCCGAGCCAGGAACAGATTTCACAGACACCCTTTGGGCCTTTTTTATGCCAGATCTTGACTACAAATAAGCCTGATGACAAGCATTAATGCGGTCTAAGTTTCCAACTTAGACCGCATTAATAAGCATCTTATTCTCATTCTTAAGATGCCTATTCACTCTTGCTTTGAAGGTGTTCAAATAATAGGTGTCAGGAATCACAAACGCCGGAAGGGCATTCCAAATTTTTGCTGTACGAGCCTAAAACTGTTACAGTCGTTGTTGGGCAGAAATAACTAAATGACATAATTACATATTTCTGGTACCAACTGATGACGACGTGAAAAAACGAAGCTATCGAATGATGTAATTAGGTTTTTGGATGGAGTTGATAGCTATGTAGTATGTAAACTGTATACATATTATTGTATATTTTAATACTTTTTTTTTGGAAGCATTTGTAAAGTAGCAGTCAAAAGTATAAACAAACTAGAAGACGTCCCGCGGTTTCATCTGCGTAGTTCCAGTTTCCATTAGAATACGGGGTTACATATAGCTTATGACACTCACAAATAATATATCACAAACAAAAGAAGAAAAGAATAACATCCTACCTATGTGCTACCTTCTGATCAGTTTAAAGGCGGTGCCAAGCCAGTGATGTTTTAATTAAATAAAACTACAAAATTTCTGTGGTTATTCCAGAAACAGCTTTAATTAAAACACGACACTGGCTTGGCACCGCCTTCAAACTGATCAGAAGGTAGCACATAGGTAGGATGTTATTTTTTGCTTTTTAGTTAAAGTTATTTTTTGAGTTGGAAGTCGGTTGAATTTTTTTTATTAAAATTTTTATTTTTTTATTTTTAGTGTTAGCGTGTGCTGCACTGCGTGTGTACAGTCACAACCTATCTAAGTGGAAAGTTCTTATCAATACAAAATTATCAAGTCCAAACACAAGGTAGCTACTGTGAGCCGTCGAGGAGTTCTCTTCACTGTGCTTCGTCTTCATCACCAGACCCTTACTACAGTCGCAATCCATCTAGGTGGAAAGTTCTCATCAATACAAATTTTTCAAGTCCAAACACAAGGTAGCTACTGTGAACCGTCGAGGAGTTCTCTTCACTGTCCCTCGTCTTCATCATCAGACCCTTAATACAGTCACAATCCATCTAGGTGGAAAGTTCTCATCAATACAAATTTATCAAGTCCAAACACAAGGTAGCTACTGTGTACCGTCGAGGAGTTCTCTTCACTGTCCCTCGTCTTCATCACCAGACCCTTAATACAGTCACAACTCATATAGGTGGAAAGTACTCATCAATACAAATTAATCAAGCCCAAACAAAAGATTACTGCTGTAAATCCTTGACGAGTTCCATCGTCTGTGTTTCGGCTCCATCATCAGACCAACTCCAAACCTTCATAAACTTGTAGTGGTTTAAAATACCTTATGGAAACACTAACAAACGCACTAGCCGTCTCTACAACTTTTGAAAGTTTTCCTCAATTTCTCCAGGATGCCATCATCAGATCCTGACATGAAAAAAATGGGACCACCCTGGAAGTAAACCCTACAAAACAAAAAAAGAATTTTCAAAATCGGTCCATAATTGACGGAATTATCGCTGGACATACATAAAAAAAAAAACATACATACAGCCGAACGTAGAACCTCCTCCTTTTTGGAAGTCGGTTAAAAAACACACACACTGTGCTTTCCCGAAATTAATGTTAAAATTGTAAATAAAGAAATTAAAAACAGATGGCTATCTAAGGGTATAAAAAGGTGCTGTATAAATAAGCGTCGTCTATATTTGAAATTTTTACAATCACCAGACAATAAACATATAAATCAAACAAAATATAAGAAATTTTCGCGACTACTTAAAAGTTGTATTGAAAAATCACAAGCAATTACTAATAAAAAGTTTATAGCGAGATCTAAGAATAAGTCCAAAGCGTCTTGGGATATTATTAATAACAGTTTTGAATCTAAAATATCGAATAGAGAAATAAGTAATGTTAAATATCAGGGCATTACTTATTCCACCCCAAGTATAATTACAGAAGTATTTAATAACTTCTTTCTGGACATTAGCAATAAATCTAATGATGTTGATTATAAACAAAATTTGACTTGTGACATAAATAGTAATCATAAAACACTGTATCTGACGCCAACAAACATAGACGATGTATATAAAACAATTTTAGGACTAAATATGACGAACTCAACGGGATATGACAACTTAAATACTAGACTTCTAAAACGCTGTGCTGCTTATTTGGCACCGCCACTTATGCATATTATAAATCTATCTTTTGTGGAAGGTGTGTTTCCAGAAAAACTCAAGTTGTCAATTGTAAAGCCAGTATACAAAAAAGACGATAAAAGTGATATAAAAAACTACCGTCCTATAACTCTAATACCTGTACTCTCAAAAGTTTTAGAAAAAATTATGCACAATAAACTATTTAGTTTTATATCACACTGCAACATACTAAAAGATGAGCAATATGGCTTTAGAAAGAATTGCAGTACTACACTAGCCTGCTATAATCTTAACAAAGTTATCACAGAGAACCTTAATGCGAAGGAGTCGGTTGTATGTATCTTTCTAGATATGACCAGAGCATTTGATCTAGTTTGTCATAAAACGCTTCTAGATAAATTGGAAAAGTATGGTATTAGAGGAAAATGTTTACAGTGGTTGGAAAGTTACCTTAGCAATAGAATGCAATGTGTTGAAATTTTAAATACAAATAATTTTCGATGTAATACATACCGATCAAATTTTAAAATTCAAAATCCATATGGTGTTCCTCAAGGCAGTATCCTAGGTCCTTTATTATTTATTTTGTATATAAATGACCTCCCGAATGTCATCAAACACAAATGCATTATGTATGCTGATGATACAACTATTGTCGTTACTGGCAAGGATAGATCAACTATTGAGTTTGAATGTAACGATGCTTTATCAAAAGTTATCCAATGGTTAGACAGAAATAATTTGTCAGTCAACATGCAGAAAACAAAATTTATTCAATATATGCCATATAACAACATATCCTCAAATTTCAAAATTAGTTATAAAGGGTCGTCTATAAATGAAGTAGAAACTACAACTTTCTTGGGGATAATAACTGATAAATATTGCAATTGGAAATCCCACATCGAACAATTATGCGCCAAGTTGGATAGATTTATATTTGTTCTTAGAAGATTATATCAAACCAACAGTTACAAAACAGCTTTGTTGGCATATAATGGATATGTTTCTTCACTGCTAAGGTATGGAATCATCTTATGGGGAAACTCTGTACTTATAAACACTGTGTTCGTTAAGCAAAAGGCTTGTTTGAGGGCCTTATGTGGCTTGCACACGCTTGACTCATGTAGACCTTTGTTTAAAAGGTTTAATGTTCTCCCTCTGCCTTGTTTGTATATATTAGAAATATTATTACTAGTTAAAAGATATCCTAAATATTTTAAAAGTTACAATGAGTTAAGTGATGTCAGGCGAAGAAGAAAAGATAAGCTAATAATGCCACCAAAAAGGCTTGACATGTTCGCTAAGAGTGTACATTGTAGTGCAATTTCAATATATAACAAACTACCAGATATCTATAAGATTGACAATGTAAATAGTTTCAAGAGTAAGGTTTCTAAAATGCTTATGGATAAATGTTTCTATAACTTAAATGAGTATTTAAATTACAAATTTTAATGATATTCTTTTTTTTTTTTTTGACGTATGATAAATATTTTGACATAATTTTAATTGACATGTGTGTTTGACATAATTTTAATTGACATTTTAACATTTCACTGGTAATAATTACTTGACTTTGCACTAAATTTAACAAGGTTTAATAATTTTGACAGTATATATTATGACTATTATTTTATTTTATCTGTGACAGTAGTTTTGAGTTACATTTGTCATAATCATTGAATCTTAAAATGTTAAATTGTATAAGCTATTACATATGTTTTCTTTTTTATTTGTTTGCTTTTAAATTAGGATTATACATAGTCTATTTAAATTTTTCATACACCAAATTATTATGGTAGAGAGTATCAGGGTATTATTATATTTAAGTAATCTTTGTAAACCTGCTTTCTGATGAATAAATAAATTATTATTATTATTATTATTTAACATAATCACGAATACTCATCGGGAGGCACTATTTGCCCAGGAGTGCAGTCGTGTTTTTTAGTTATATCTTAATTTTAAGTTTTAACTATTACTGTCCAGTCTTAAGCTGAATAAATGAGTTTTATTATTATTATTATTACTAAATAACATGGTATTGGTAAAAGTATTTTTAAAATTGGTTCAGTATATCCAGAATGTACCTCTACAATACCGCAAAGCCTATATACCTTACCTATTTTTAATAGTCTAAGATCCGGCATAAAGAATATACACTCTCATCTGTTATTTATTTGGGATGATAAACAAATGATAGAAAATATTCACATCGGCACATAGCAATAGGTTATCTATACTACAGCCTTTCTTAATGAGTTCTGTTTACCAACAAACACATTAAAAATGAGGGTATAAATAACTAGTGATTTCATACTTAATAATGATTATAATTAACTTGTTCTTAAATTAATGAAAAAATATACATTAATAGGTTTAGAACAATTAGATATGGTTAATATATTTTATACAATATTTTATAAACAAACAATACATAATTAAAAATAAATAACTAATGAAATGGCATGTGTTTTCTACCTTTACTTCTAATTTATTTTTGGTAAACGGTACTCATCAAAAAGGCTGTAAAAATTAAATTGTGGCCAAACACATTTTTTATACAAAAACTAGGAAACCATGAACTAGATCAAAGGCAAATTAGTACTGTAAAATTAAGTATACAATATTTCATATTTAAAAGCTTTCATTTGACACTTATTAAACAACTGATAAAAGTATTTGTATAACATTAATTAATTGTTTAGATCTGGCAGTCCTATAGTTGCAGTGTGATACGTTCTAAATTCTGTTGGGTATATTCTTTTAACTAGTGATTGATTATTATTTATTAGAGGGAAGTAGATTAAATATATTAAATAAAACTTAATCATTTAATACTCACGGGCGAAATTTGACTAGGCAAACCTATTTGCAATTTGTCAATATGAATATTTTAGCATTCATTTTTTTATCCCAAACAAATAACAGATGAGGGTATTATATTATATGCCGGATCTTATACTATTATAATATTAGTATAGATAAATAAGAATAAAAAATAAATAGTGTGTGTTAGCTCCGACGCACGAATGGATTACTCTTTCAGATCGACTGTTTAAATAGGTGTATGTTGCCCCGCAGCATACACTATGTACGTCTCAATACCTACTCCTGAAATGTGAAAGGTGCGCAAAACAGGTTGCGCACAAAAACGCAATGCGGTCATTTCGTTCATCGGATTTTACTGCCCATATTTTTTCATACCGGGGGCTATATATGAAAAATCGATTATTATGGAGTAAACTCCAAAAAGAATATTACCAAAGTATCAAGCGCATTCGTTCCGAGTACACCGTAATATATTGATGATCCTGTAACAGTCTATTGTGATCTTTTGTTAGATTGTGATAACCAAGATAGCTTATTCTCGAGTTAATATAAATGTCTGACTGTCTGTCCGTGCTCGCTTACTATGGAAATGCATGTTTGTTTTGTGATTGTGGGATGTAGTGGTATCTATTAAATCTATCTAGTTTTATAACGATGATTTGAATTAAATGTTAATGCTAGTAAGCATAGTGGTTACCAGCTTCGGATGAAGTCCTGGATTCGATATGGATGTACTTAATAAGTTTTTTTATTCGCAATTTTTTTAAAAACCTCTAAATAAAGTTCATTACTTCATCTGTAAATTAAAGAACTTTTCTATATTTACAGAAATATAAAGAGTTTATGTTCTCTTACGAATTAATAGGTTTTATTTACCTAAATTAAAAAAAAAAACATTATTTATATTAAGCCCGATTATAGAAGTAAGTTAAAATCGAGGTTAATAAAGTTTAAATTCAAAATTCAAAATTCATTTATTTCAAGTAGGCTCAGTTTACAAGCTTCTGACACGTCAGTTGACTATTTGTAAAGATTCTACCACCGGTTCGGAAGGCAGATTCTGCTGAGAAGAAACCGGCAAGAAACTCAACAGTTGCTCTTTTAAAAGGTTTTTTATAAGTTCAATTCAACAGCTCATATTAAGTAGACTAAATTGTAGCCAATGTTGCCTTTAGTTTCCATAATGAACCCAAATGGACCTTACAAACTAAATATTATACAGAATTATTATTAGTAGATATTATATAATATACAGGTACGAAATTTCAAAATATGTAGCCAGTGCTGTCCAAGTTGTAATGACGAATAATTTACCACTTCATTCATCCAAATCGGATGAATAGTTTAGATGCTATAAAGGAACATACGTAGATATAAACAAACATTCATAGTCTGCTAAAGTCATAACCCTTCTTTTTTGATTCGCCGTAGTCGGGTAGTCGGTTATCTATACTTGCCTAACAGAAAAAAAAAGAAAAAACCCACAGCGAGCTGCGTAGTTTGTTTTACATGATAATTTTCCTACGCAGTTTAAAGGCGTATATAAAGTTTACGTCTTTATTAAAGTTGCATTGTAAACCCACAGATTAAAGAATAATAGGTAGATAGAGCGCACTGTGTAAAAAAAAATGTTTTTAAATATTTTAAAAACTGTTTATACTAAAAATAAGATGGAGTTTTTTTAATAGGTTTTTATTGATTAGTGTATTATGATATTAATTTACGTAATTGTTGTTAGTGAAATACAAAATATGAAAGAAGTTTGTATATGGTAGATAGCGACATTATGTCAAGGAGACGTTTGTTTTTTATGGGTTTCATCGGCTTCACCGCGTGACTTGTAAAGAATAGATTAATTTGAGATCATTTTCTATTCTGTGCGTAAACCAATCTGTTTTTTTAATTCTTTGATAAGTTAGCATTTTTGGCCTAGTGCGGAAAAGGCACAGAAAAAAAATTTTTTACTGTGATCTAACCTGGGGTGCGATTCAGCTGTTTTATACTCGTCGATGAAATATTCGCCTATAGCAAATTTTATTGGACTTTGAACTTTATTGCTATGGGATACCAAAATCAAAATGTCACTAACAACGAAGTTTCTATGGGAACCAACGATGTCACATCGCTGTAACTTTACAGAATGCGGGGGCTGATGTTAAGTGACGATGCAGCCAAACAGTGAATTCGAACTTAGAACCCAAAAGGTTCTTGGTTCGATTCCCAGCGTGACTCATCGAGTTTAACCATTTTACTGTTGAGCTATTAGGCTTCAAGGAATATGTTTTTCACACATTTCATTACAAGCTAAGTATTAAAGGGGTGTGGATTTTCATCCTCCTCCTAACAAGTTAGCCCGCTTCCATCTAAGACTGCATCATCACTTACCATCAGGTGAGATTGTAGTCAAGGGCTAATTTGTAAAGAATAAAAAAAAAAAAAAAGCTGTCTCCCATATAAAGACAAAATGTTACGTTCTTGTTACATTTTAAACGGCCATAAAATTATGGCTGCCTTAGAAAATACATTTATTTGGATCATTTATCACTATAAATCGATTATATAAATCACTTAGCAACTTACTTTTTATTTTGAACCCTATAATTATTTGAGTAAGATTGATTTTCGCTTGTATTACTTGTTAAATCTCTGTGTTTAAAGTAATTTTAATTGAAACTCTATTAATATGTCATTAAGGTTGATTTTCGAATGTGTTACTCTTTAGCGTAGGCGCAACTGCTATTGTGTGTTATAGCACGGGATGTGTCAATGGGCATCGATACAAATACTTTACAACACGAGTGGGAAAAATATCGTTTTCTATTACAATCATACAAGCTTTTATTTAAATTATCTAAACTAGCAATTTCTTACGAAGACTTTTTGTAAAATTGCAGGTGAAATAGTTCGAGCTAGGTAGATACTTCATATCAACCCATATTCGGCTCACTGCTGAGCTCGAGTCTCCTCTCATAATGCCAATAGTCCACCACGCTATAAAAAGTATGCAGGTTTCCTCACGATGTTTTCACCGTTTGAGACACGTGATATTTAATTTTTTAAAATACACACAACTGAAAAGTTGGAGGTGCATGCCGCGGACCGGATTCGAACCCACACCGGAATCGGAGGCAAAGGTCCACTGGGCTATCATGGCTAGTATTTTTTTCTGATTGTGTAAGTGCCATAGGCTCCTTATGGAACCTCAGCGGCGTCACCGGGGGGTTTGGGCGAGCGCAGAAGCATCGCCTGGGGCCCGAAGGCAGAAGCCGAGTAGATGGGCGGAACGATTCTCTAAGGGCGTCTCCTCTGAGACTCGGACCTCGGCGTAGAGGGCCGTTCGGGAAGGGTGTTTTGGCCTGAGCTATCAGTCCGGGCGCCCGTTTTTAATAGTACCTACACATAGTTCGAAGTCCAGTGGATATAACCTCTGCCTCCGATTCCGGAGAGCGAATGTTCGAATCCGGTCCGGGACATGCACCTCCAACTTTTCAGTTGGGTGCATTTTAAGAAATTAAATATCACGTGTCTCAAACGGTGAAGGAAAACATCGTGAGGAAACCTGCACACCAGAGAATTTTCTTAATTCTCTGCGTGTGTGAAGTCTGCCAATCCGCATTGGGCCAGCGTGGTGGACTATTGGCCTAACCTTTCTCATTCTGAGAGGAGACTCAAGCTCAGCAGTGAGCAGAATGTGGGTTGATAATGATGAATGATGATGATAGTTCAAAGAGTTGATGAGCGTATGCGCCTTATAAGAAGGTTCAGAAATTAGAGGAGCTATGCTTGAAGTTTCTCTGCGTGATCGAATTGGCCTGCAGCCAAGTGGCAAGTTGATATCTTTCTACGATTGCAAACGTTTCATAGTTACATTCACAATCGATAGGTCACGTTTTGACGGCCTCCGTGGCGCAGTGGTATGCGCGGTGGATTTACAAAACGGAGGTCCTGGGTTCGATCCCCGGCTGGGCAGATTGAGATTTTCTTAATTAGTCCAGGTCTGGCTGGTGGGAGGCTTCGGCCGTGGTACCACCCTACCGGCAAAGACGTACCGCCAAGCGATTTAGCGTTCCGGTACGATGCCGTATAGAAACCAAAAGGGGTGTGGATTTTCATCCTCCTCCTAACAAGTTAGCCCGCTTCCATCTTAGACTGCATCATCACTTACCATCAGGTGAGATTGTAGTCCAGGGCTAACTTGTAAAGAATAAAAAAAAAACGTGATCGAGTTGTCAATCCCATCTGTCATTCTCATATCCCATTTTCGAGTTAGCGTTTGTAGAAAAAGATGCCGTACTTGGCTACAGGCCCAGAAATGAAGAGATCCGCAGAAGAACTAAACTCACCATAGCTCAGCGAGTTGCGCAGCTGAAGTGGCAATGGGCATAAAGTTCGATGAACCGAATGACGTTGGGGTCCCAAGGTGCTGGAAAAGCGAACCTACACCGGAAAACATAGCCCCTGCACCTCCAACTTTTCAGTTGTGTGCTTTTAAGAAATTAAATATCATGTGTCTCAAACGGTGAAGGAAAAACATTGTGAGGAAACCTGTATACCTGAGAATTTTCTTAATTCTCTACGTGTGTGTAGTCTGCCAATTCACATTGGGCCAGCGTGGTGGACTAAGGCCTAACCCCTCTCATTCTGAGAGGAGACTCGAGGTTCACAGTAAGCCGAATATTTAACTTGAATAAGTACAACAATGGTTTTAATATACAATCGATTCTTGATGAAATCGCATAGTCTATACTAATATTATAAAGCTGAAGAGTGTGTTTGTTTGCTTGAACGCGCTAATCTCTGGAACTACTGGTCCGATTTGAAAAAATCTTTCGGTGTTAGATAGCCCATTTATCGAGGAATGCTAGGCTATATATTATCCCTGTATTTCTACGTGAACGGGGACCACGCGGGTGAATCCGCGGTGTCAGCTAGTTTAAGATAAAATCTGTGACATCGGATATTGTGTATACAAATTTATGGTCATTTTGGCATCATTTTACAACCATAAACTCTTTATTGGTGTGAATCATTGCGCGTTAAATGACTACAATTTAGATACTTTATTGTGGATTTATGGTCAACGGTGGGCTTTGTAGCCTTTAGTATCGTATTACATCTGCATAAAAATATTTTTATGGTGGATTAGGTAGGTTGGTAACAATATTAATACATTGTCCACTGCCACGACCACAAAACGGCCTCCGTGGCGCAGTGGTATGCGCGGTGGATTTACAAGACGGAGGTCCTGGGTTCGATCCCTGGCTGGGCAGATTGAGATTTTCTTAATTTGTCCAGGTCTGGCTGGTGGGAGGCTTCGGCCGTGACTAGTTACCTACCGGCAAAGACGTACCGCCAAGCGATTTAGCGTTCCGGTACAATGCCGTGTAGGTAGAAACAGAAAGGGGTGTGGATTTTCATCCTCCTCCCAACAAGTTAGCCCGCTTCCATCTTAGTGTGCATCATCACTTACCATCAGGTGAGATTTTAGTCAAGGACTAACTTGTAAAGAATAAAAAAATAAAAAAAAAAAAAACGCCGCTACCGGCATATTCCGCCGCCATACGCTACAATCGTCGCTACTCGCTTGGCTAGGCTATCATGGCTAGTATTTTTTTCTTCTTGTGGCCCGCATTGGCCACTAAACGCCGACACAAAACGCCGGAACACGCCACTGCATGTCTTCTTCTTCTTCTTCTTCGGCCTCGCCTTTTCCCGTTTATACGGGGTCGGCTTTCCCAATCATGTGGCGCCATTTTGTACGCTCCTTTGCGTCATCGTCTGTCATGCCCTTATCTTTCAGGTCCTTACGGACCTTCGTTAACCACGTTGTTGGTGGTCTTCCCTTCCCCCGCTTCTTAGTATCCATGGAAAGGCACTTTTTTACGACATGGTCATCTGGTCTTCGCATCACATGACCGTACCATCTCAGCCTGGACTCTTTTGCTTTACACAGCTATTTCTGCGACCTTGAAGCTCCCTCTTATGTGTTCATTGCGCACCTTGTCCTTGAGTGTCACTCCTCCCGACCATCGCAACATACGCATTTCTGTTGTGTGAAGTTTCTGCTTATGGGTTTTTTTTAGAGCCCATACTTCGCTGCCGTATAGGAGTGCTGGTCTGACGGCTGTCTTGTAAACTTTGTCCTTTGTTCTTATGGGAATCTTTTTGTTACATAATACTCCAGTAAGCGTACGCCATTTAGTCCAGCCTGTTGATATTCTGTGAGATATATGCGCTTCAATTGTTCCGTCTTCCGAAAGTATAGATCCTAGATATTTAAACGTTTTCACTCTAGGCAAGCTCGTATTTTCTATCTTTATGTCTGCGTTGATGTACGGGTTAAAAAATTAGCAGCCACCGACCACAAGTGTCGACCACCGACCACAAGTGGCTGTCGCGCACTTTAGCTACTTTTGTGGCCCCTTCTTGCTTTTTGTAGCGGCGTTTGTGGCTGTCGGGTGTGGCCCGTGTGCGGCGACACTTAAAACGTTCGCTGTGGCATTGATTTTTCTTTACTTTCCTGTGGTGCGGTACGAGGTTTTTTGACCTCATACTATAACTTTATGTGGTGCGGTTCGGGGTAAATCGACCTCGTATCTCTTGACGACACTAGACGTACGAGGTCAATTGACCTAGTACCGCAGCGCACGTGTTAAAAGCGCGCAACGCGTCGGTACGATATGGATAAAATTCGAAGCGCGAACGAGACGCCGAATTATGACTTGAGCGCCAAAACCATTTTTACCTAATTGCAAGTAAATTAAACAATATAACGAAAAACAAAATGGCCATGTTCAAGATATGTATATACCTAATTTTCTATACAAAACAAAAATTTAAGAAAATAATTTTGCTTTTCCTGAGATTGAAAGCAAAATGTGAGCAAACCATGTATTTTTCAAAAAAATAAACTATCGAGAAAATTTTTACAAATTGTGTATTTTGTATAGTCATAACGAAGTTAACACTTTGAAATATCATTTACCCAAATATCAGGCTCCTAACTTTTTCAGAATCTGAGATCCAGAACCATTTGTAACCACCAAATTACATATTGCACACTCTTAAACAGAAAACATACACGATTTACGAAATAGCAAAGATGGGCGAAGCAATAGAAAGTGTCAAGCCAATCGACCGTAACTAATGGATGTGTCTCGTATTAACGATCGAGAACTGTTAATAGTCGTTTATGGTGATCTATGGTAATGTTATGGGCTTGTAATATACCTACGCTGGAAATTTTACATATGGAAAATTTAAATACATTTTAAATTACACACACAAGAGGAGAATGGCCACTGGCCCATACGACGTCGACCCAGGGAACCCAGGTATACCCAGATATAAAAGTATATGGAGATGCTAATATGATGTATAAATAAGGATCTGGTTAACTACCAAACCTAAAATTTTGAAAAAAAAAAACAGAAGTTAGCTTTCTAATATTATTATTATTTTTTATTTATTTATTTACAATATTATATTTTTTTTGTCACATGTTAAATTTTTTCTTATTATAATTGAATATTACATATTTAAAATGTACACACTAACTATTTTTAGTAATATAATTATAAAATGTTTACTTATAAAATTATTGTAAAGATGTAAATTTTAAATGGTGAAATTGTCATTTGAATCATTAAATACTGATTAAATAATTTGCATGTCTAATTGGCAAGATACATTTACTATCTACATCTACCGACCATCTGTATACCTATATAATGCATGTGTCTGCAAATAAATAAATTGATTGATTGATTGATTTCTACTTGATGATTTCTGGAAAACTTTGAAACTCTTAAATTTTTTCACATCTTTTTTAACTAACGTGGTCATTCAATATTGTGCTTACCAACTATTATTAATAAACCTATTCATCAAAACTAATGTTAAGTTTTGTTAAATAATATACTACTGTACTATTATAATAATTTAAGGTTTTAGATAAATATTTAACAAAACAAATAACTCCAGAAGAAACGAGGAAAATTATAGGTATAATTTATTAACAATTTCAGATCAGTTTTCAAAATCATGATCGTACGGAACCCTCGTCACGCGAGTTCAACTCGCACTTGTCCGGTTTTTTTATACCTTTTCTTAAGCAAAAAGTTTGCCTGTGGATTAAAGCGGCGTAGTTACATTTGAAGCTGTTTCGTTTTTATTATATTACTTTTTTTACGTTATGAACAAGCTAACTAACAATTAAGAAAACAAACCAATCATAAGTTTCAAAAAAAGTCGTGAAACTCAGGCTGTATGGTCAACGATCTTTGCTTGTCACTGTTTGGAACAAATTAAAGATGAATTAAAAATGTCTTAAAACGTTGTTGCAATTTTTTTAATAAAGTAATGACTTCATTAATATATCGAGGTTTTTTTTTTGAGATATTAGTAAATATGAGGGTGAAAAGGGTAAGCCAGCAATAAGTGCTGGAATGGCGACCCCGCACTAGTAAGCGCAGTGTTGGCCGACCCCCCACCAGGTGGACTGACGACATCAAGCGAGTCGCAGGGATTCGCTGGATGCAGGCGGCTCAGTATCGTGATGTTTGGAAGTCCCTACAAAAGGCCTGTGTCCTGCAGTGGACGTCCATCGGCTGATATGATGATGATGATGATAGGGTAGGCCAGGGCCGGGGGTGGTCATTCCCTTTTATACAATTCTGCACATTCTTTTTTACGCGAACGAAGTCGCTGACGTTCGCTATCTACTATATAAAAATAAGTCGGGTTTTCCTTCCTGACGCCAGAACGCACGAACCGATTTCCACAGTTTTGCATTCGTTGGAAAGGGCTCGGGCTCTGTGAGGTTTAAAGCAAAGAAAATTCAGGAAAAGGTAGGGGTAGGGTAGGGGTAGGGTAGGGGAAGGGTAGAGGTAGGGGTAGGGTAGGGGTAATTGAAAGTTTACATCGAGTTTCACGCGGACGAAGTCGCGGGCGTCCGCTAGTATAAATATGTAATAAAACAAGTATCAAATTTTTGATTTATCAAAATTAGTATAATTCGATAAACTGACATTAATTACATTAATATACTTTATTTATAATGAAAATATAATATTAAAAACCAGTTTACATACACATTAAACGACAAAAGCTGTAAATAATTCATGGTGTCTTTTACAAGCTCATAAATATGTAATGGTTTCTATTGATTCAATTATAATGTGTCACCCTAACCACCTTGATCCAGTGGTTACCGTATGTGTTTCACGAGATCCTAGGTTCGAATCCTGGGTCGGGCTATACGAAAAATCAAATTTTTATTTCTTCTCAAAATTTTTCTAATATCATTCACGTCTGATTGTGGGCGTTGATGAATTTGGCATTATCACCCTAAACCCGCCAACTCGCATTGGACTAGCGTGGTGGGTCTAAGCTACATATCCCCTCTACTATAACAAGTATAAAGAGGTAAAGTTTGTGAGGTTGTAGATAATATCTGGATCTACTGAACCGGTTTTGAAACTTATTTTACTATTAGAAAGCCACGTTATCTGCGAGTGTTATAGGCTTATGTTTTATCATAGCTATTTTTTGGGAAAAAATATTTTTTAATATTTATGTATTTAATTTTTATTATTATGCTTCATGAAAACTATCCCATGAGACATAGATGACTGCAATACCTTAAATAAATGATAAATATATAAATCGTATTTTCTTTTTCAATGGTCCGGATAAGTAGGCGCACACTAAAATCGTGAATTAATTCAATAGCTACCGGGACAATGGTATCAAGCTATTTTATAGTCTGCTTCCGGCATTTCAAGTCGATTTTATTCTCAGACCACAGTATAGAGATATTATTATAAATTGAGTCACAGACTGAATGGATTAAAATAGACGGAACAAAATCCCATATGAACAACATCTCTTTCTACTCGTACCACCTTCACCTTTTTACATAAAGGTAGGTTTTCATTCTTACGTCAATGACATCCCTAGAACTCGTATGAAGCGATTTGCTTCTTCGTTTCTTATAGCATGGCTAGGGTATGGAACTCTTTCCCGAAGTCAGTGTTTCCAAATTCTTACAACATGGGCATCTTTAAGAAAAGAGTGAATAGGCGTCTTCAGAGAAAGCGTTTACTATCAACTTGATGGTAAGTGTAACTTCAACCATCAACTTGAGATCGTGGTCAAGCGTGAGCTTATAACAAATAAAAAAAATCCTCTTTTGGAGTTTTTCATTATGATCGGGATGCCCTGTGTGTGAAGACTGCCAATCCGCATTGGGCCAGCGTGGTGGACTATTGGCCTAACCCTTCTCATTCTGAGAGGAGACTCGAGCTCAGCAGTGAGCCGAATATGGGTTGATAACGACGAAATTAAGTAATACTAAATTGAGCCTTAAATCCCATAAACATCCCAATCCAACATTTCTGATCATTTCAAACATTATGATTACTTCCGTCTATACTTTCATTTAGTCTCAAGATTTATTCTTAAACTTATTTACTTTGAAGACTTTTGAATACATACATTATGTACAATAATATACTTCTTCGAAACTACGTGTATGTACATAAGAATTGCTATGTACATTTTTATTTCTACCTGATTTAAATAAACATACAATAAAAAGTTACATACAATAGTAATTTCCCGATAAATTAAACAATTTAGAGGCAAATACTGCGCGCTTCCAATATTTATTGGCTGATTCAGTTTAAAAATGGCCGCCAAGTACTAACAGTTCCTTACATAAAACAAAATAAAGTTTATATTTCTCTGTGTACTTTTTTATATTATTCTTTTATTATAACAATGGGTTGTTTTAATATTATTGGTTATTTTAATACTCAATATTATTTTATATACTCATGTTTCATATGAGCCAAAGGCAGGGGTCAATGAATATGGTTAATCGATGGAATTTGTTAACTACGCCAGTTGTATGTGACCTCTAAAGGTTGTTAAGCTGAATACACATCAATGAAAATGCTATATTTTTTTAGAGTAGTTGATTGGTTAATTTTTCTACAGTCTGTTCTTAGTTCAATAATCAGTTCAGTTGTTACGGCATAAAGGAGTAACAAATATACACACTTACATATAAACATTGCTCTTTATAATATTGGTGTGATTAGGTATAATATGAGATGGTTCTTGTTATAATAATAATAAGAACTTTATTGTCATACTTTTTTTTATTCTTTACAAGTTAGCCATTGACTACAATCTCGCCTGATGTTAAGTGATGATGCAATCTAAGATGGAAGCGGGCTAACTTGTTAGGGGTTGGATGAAAATTCACACTCCTTTCGGTTTCTACACGACATCGTACCGGAACGCTGAATCTCTTGGTGGTACGTTTTTGTCGGGAGGGTGGTAACTAGCCACGACCGAAGCCCCACAAGCCACAACACGACATAATACTACACAATTCAATTTTAATTGTACTTAACACTACAATACAAAATAAACTATTTACAACTCGTCTATCAGAAACTGAAAATCAGTGCACAGCGCTGATTTTCAGTTTGCTCCGCAAACACTGATTAACTAACTTTAACTTGGGAACCAGGATCTGTTTACTATTCTACAACCACGCTGTAAAAGGCTACTTGATTCTTAGTAGCAGTACCGAATAAGTACAAAAGCAGACTAATTTCCTTATAAATTGGTGGTCCGCGCGTGTGGACCACACCTTACAGCGCGCGTCTATTCCTCTCACGCGTCTCAATTTAGTGGCGAGCGATAAGAGCATGCGCTTTGCATGCCGAATGTTAGGGTAGAGTCACACTGCCTGCTATAATATAATGTAGGATATGGTAGTCTGAGACTGACTATGTCGTCGCTCGATCTCGTGTTGGCTCCGACGCTAGATGGCATGACTGGTGATATAAGGCGCTCGCCGTACTGTCGGCTTCAGTATTCTCGTGGTGTTCTAGCTGTCCATAACTCTTGTTGCGTAATCCTTCATGAGTTACTTGTGCAGTGAATGTTGGCTAGTAGGAAGGGATCTCTTAAACCTGCATCTGGAGTCACAAACCTCTAGGGTATTAACCTCTTTAACTTTTTTTTAATTCATCTCCTCCCAGCCTTCCTGGTATCGTAGGTTAGGCCAATTAAATAGTCGACCACGCTGGCCCAATGCGGATTGGCAGACTTCACACACGCAGAAAATTAGGAAAAAATTCTGGTATGCAGGTTTCCTCACGATGTTTTTCGTTCACCGTTTGAGACACATAATATTGTATTTCTTAAAATGCACATAGGTGAAAAGATGGAGGTGCATGCCCTGGACCGGATTTGAATCTACATCCTCCGCAATCGGAGGCAGAGGACATACCCACAGGGCTATCACGGCTCAGCGACTAAAGCAACACAGCGGCGGCAGCGGACGACTACTATATTATATGTATAAACTATCTCACTGCCAAATTTCAACTTTGTACGTCAAGCGGTTTTGGAGATATCATGACTTCCAGCGGGCCTAGTGGCAGTTTGATACTGTTACTATCGCGTTAACGTAAACGCGAATTTCTAAGGAGTTGAAACAGCGCCATCTAGTGGCACTACTGCACAACTTTTTCAATTCCATATAAATTTTCGTTTACGTCAACGCGATAGTAATAGTATGAAAATATTGAAAACTCCCACTAGGCACACTGAACTTCGCGGTTTCACCCGCGCAATTGCCATTTCCGTCGGAGTATGGGGATAAATAATAGTTTATGTTACTTTTTTAAAATGTAGCTTTCTATTGGCGAAAAAAGTTTTCAAACAGTTAATAGTTTTTGAGTTTATTCGTTATATACATAAATGCAAAACTTTTCTCTTTATAATATTAGTGTGTGCAAACACAGTTGCACTCTCTAGGAGTCATCCATTTTTCAACCCCTAGTGACACGTGGTCATAAATTATTTTTCATTTTTTTTTTACACAAAAAAGTATTACAATTTTCTGAAGTTCAAGAACTGGTTGTCGTAGCTAGATTTTATGGATCTGTGTTAAGGAGAACCAACCCTCTCCCTCGGATTAATTACAATTATAACATTAAAGTGAGAGTGAATTTAAACAAAAACAAATTAGATATACGTTAGGTCCGTGCGTGCTGCTTCGATTTATATTTTGTTGACGTATGAAAGGCGTAATTTTGTGCTGATGTAGAATTACGTTAGTAATAAACAATTGTCTAACAGTAAGCACAGCACACTCTTTGTATGTTGATTAAAACTTATCAGCCAATGGTCGCTCTTGAGTATACTCCTAGCTATAGCACATCTTGCAGTGGGCACCAGCCGATGGCATGAAGCGACCAATTCAAAGGATAACACAGTATCGTGGGCCGCAATTAAATTCGTCGCTTTCGTTCTCGGAACAGAACAATTCGGCTATCGACGCTCATTTCAATAATCTCCATCCTCCGATAGCTTCATTGACTTGAAACTATTAGATTGATAGCCTTTGTCATACCAAATATTAACTGTAACTTTTTTTTACAGCAGTTCATCGGGCAAATGTCAGAATATCATTATCATTATCATTACCAACCCATTTTCAACTCACTGTTGAGTACGAGTCTCCTCTCCACCACGCTGGTCCCATGCGGATTGGCAGACTTGACACGCGTGGTGCAGGTTTACTCACGATATTTTTCCTTCACCGTCAGAGACACGTGATATTTAATTTTTTGAAATGCACGTAACTGAAAAGTCGGAGGTCCATGGACCCGGACATGGACTGGACATGGACCAGATTCGAACTTACATCCTCCGAATCGAAGGCAGAGGTCATATTCACTGGGCTAACACGGCTGTTGTCAGAATGTGCTGAAAACAAATTCGTATATATTTTTCCCAAAAAAAGTTTGTAACTAATAAAGTTCTTAGAAACGAAACATGCAGTTTCTAGGGAGAATGTACGTGAGTGTTTAAATGATTTATTTAAAATTCAGTATGCAGAGCAAGGTGTAACAATTCTAACTAAGTAACTTATTTTCGGGTGCATTTCACTATAATCGGTATACCTACTTAGTTATTACTGCCTCAAATGGTGAAGGAAAAACATCGTGAGGAAACCTGCATACCAGAGAATTTTCTTAATTTCCAGCGTGTGTGAATTCTGCCAATCCGCATTGGGCCGGCGTGGTGGACTATTGGCCTAAATTGGCTAGGAGTGCTAGGAGTGGGTACGACAATAGACCAACGGCGTGAGGATTGAACCACCGCCCTTTCGGTGATGAGTTCAACTCATTTTGCAACTAGGTCGAAATGTCGAATTTGAAAAACTCGTCGTTTTATCGTGGTATGTACTGTTTAAATAATAGGTATTCATTCTAATATTATTTTTTACTTTTCGAATCATGGCTCACAGACTGATCAAAATGTGACCTAGGTTTCTTAAACATATATTTAAAAAATATTAGAGTAGTGTTTATGGATAGAAAACCGAATAATTAAAAAAAAAGATTTTTAATTTATTGAGATGTGACGCTAAGAGCGGATGAGCAACATCAATAATTCTCTTTCTACAAACGCTAAGGAAGTATAGACAATGATGGTAAATACTGTTAGATGTATTACTAGGTCATTAAAAATCAGGCGCTCAAAAGAGGAAAGGAGATGGTCCAAAATTATATGGAGCCCAGGATCAGTCATTGTACCCTGGCGGAAATAAAAGAAGATATTTTTTTAAACTATTTTTGATTACACAAATCTACGAATTTAGTTTAATTCTTTCGAAATAATATTCATTATCTCTCAAGAAATGCAAAACTATTAAGGGTAATAATGGCGGATAGATGACGTTTTCAATGCAGTAATCGATTTGACGTTTGCTGTCAATTGTCATATTGTCATAGTTGCTATATGGGCGCCATCTTGATATAACTCAAGAACTTGGGTTTTTATTTTATTTATTTCTTTTTATTTAGTTAGATTTATTCAGTTTAATAAATTTTAATAAAATCCTTGTATTTTTGAAATTTTAATGATACGGGGTACAAGAGTGGACCTGAAACGGACCATCTCCTTTCCACATCTCAATATTAATTGTGGTCGATAAAGAACGTTATTTAAACAAATAATACCCAAATATCGTCTACAATGTCGAGATGTGTTCAGGAAGTGTAAAAACAATGTATACATAAATAAATAATGGAATTAAAGACAAAATTCTGCATGTGTGCGCTCAGTAGGCTACTGTTCGGAACGGATGATTAACTGATCTATAGTATAAAATTATCTTTGGGTCTAAAGGCTTGTTCGGACGACTTTAGCAGTTTAGTCCAGTAGCGTCGTCGTCCATTTTCGTACCCATAGCTTCTTTTTATTAATCACATAAAGGAGAATGTCCACCAATCCATAAAATGTCGGCCCAGGGAACCCAGGTGTACCCAGGTATAAAAGTATATCCGACTAGAAGACGCCGCGCGGTTTCACCCGCGGGGTTCCCGTTCCCGTAAGTATACGGGGATAATATATAGCCTATAGCCTTCCTCGGTAAATGGGCTATCTAACACTGAAATAATTTTTCAAATCGTACCAGTAGTTCCAGAGAGTAGCGCGTTCAATCAAACAAACAAACAACCTTTTCAGCTTTATAATATTAGTATAGATTATAATATGATGTATAAATAAGGATCCGATTAAAAAATTGCCTTAATAAAAGTATGTTGCTTGAAGAAAATAAATCATGATGATGACGTAATGGGCAGTTTTGACCCCTCGTGTAACAATACACGTCATCAACCCATATTCGGCTCACTGCTGAGCTCGAGTCTCCTCTCAGAATGAGAGGGGTTAGGCCAATAGTCCACCACGCTGGCCCTATGCGGATTGGCAGACTTCACACACGCCGAGAATTAAGATAATTCTCAGGTATGCAGGTTTCCTCACGATGTTTTCCTTCACCGATTGAGACATGTGATTTTTAATTTCTTAAAATGCACACAACTGAAAAGTTGGAGGTGCATGCGTGTAACAATATACTATTAAAATATATCTAATGTACCTACCGACAAACAAACACGTACATCATAACAGTACATACAAATAGTTTTACCGGTTAAGTGTCTAAATTACATTGTAGTATGACTGCATACTGCAATATCAGTTATAACACGTTCCAAGTTTTATACCTATTTAGATTACTGAGAAAACTTTCGGCCATAATCACAACAATGTCTAACATAACAAGACCCGTTTCAAAACATAAAAATGCATATTTTCCACAAAAAAATAGTCAAAAAACCCCATTTTAGTACGTGTTTAAAGAAGATTTTCCCAAGCGAATTGACATTTGTCGGATAAGAAGGCAGTTTTACTGTACTAATAGAGTACAACCTTTAATTTTTTTTATGTCTTACAAATATTTTCTGTTACGCAACTATGTTCTTTATTAAGTACACATAAAGGTGTATATTGTGTAGAGAAATTAGGTTATGGGTTAGTTTTTGTGTTGTCGGGTGTAGATAAAAGGAATTAGATAAAGTTATGAGGACGGCATGGTTCTTTGTGTGAGAAATGAGCTGTGACATTTGACCCGGTAGCAGTACTCACTTTACATGATGCTGTTGTTAAACATGATAAAGACCGATTTCTTGTTTAGATTAATACGAAATAATGTTTATTATGGACACTTTTGGGATGCTTTGCTTTTTTATAGCAATAATTAAATGAATGACTACATTGTCGTTTCAGTCAATGAATAAGATCATTGCGAAAAGTTTCTACCAACATCTTACGCATCGCTTGTATCGCCATGGAGGTTTTATATTAGTATATAGTTATGAAGACGACGATGTTGATTGGTAAGTATATTTATTATTTCACTGAACTGATTATATTAATTGTAAAAGGATATAAAAGTACTATCAAAGTGATGATGCGGTGTGGAATGGAGAACTGGTCAAGATGTAATGGATGGGCGAAACAATATATCCACGCATGCGCGGTCAAGGGAATTCTAAATATGAAATGAATCTGGAATGTGAATGTAGATGAAGATGTAGATGGCCTAACCTAAAGTGGGCGAACGAAAGAGTTCGTTCGCCACACTTGAAGGGTGATCAAGGGTCTGATAAAATAAATAAATTGATTGATTGACTGATTGATTGATTAATATGATTAATTGATATAGAAGGAAGTGATTCATGACACAGCTCGTATTGTGAGAAGGTACACTCTGCAGTCCTGACCAAAGGTTGTTTGGGCACTTTAATGCCCCGGGACGGGTTGAAATTGGTTTGTTTTCGAGAAAATTTAAATAGTGCTTTGTGTAAAATATTTTTAATTTGTTAAAAACCGACACAACGGAAGTAATAGAAATTACAGTAAGTACCTACCTATAACGTTAGGTATATATTATGTCTTACAACATACATTATATCATCAGTATCAAACTATATTTATTCATCTCACTGTTGAGCACGGGTCTCCTCTCATAACGAGAGGGATTAGGCCTAAGTCCACCACGCTGGCCCGATTTGATCTAGTGACCAGATTTGATCACGATGTTTTTCCTTCACCGTTTGCGACACGTGTATTTAATTTCTAAAAATGCAAATAACTGAGAAGTTGAGGTGCACGCCCCGAACCGGATTCGAACTTACGCCCTCCGAATCGAAGCCAGAGGTCATATCCACTGGGCTATCACAGAGTATGTAACCTCATACATAATCATAATTTAACTATGATAATGTATAAATTAATTAAAAACTAATTATTTTTAAGCTTATAACCAGCTCTGGTGAGCAGAACCTGTCTTTCGAACTGGTGATAGAGTCTTTACTTGACGTTTCAAAAGTGCTTGTACATTAAGCCTTCTTAAATAAACGAATTATGAATTGATTTTTTGAAAAAATATAGGTATCTCTTGATCTGTAAATCCTTAACCTAACCCTAACCTTAATAAATTTACAACTTTTACTCAAAGCTCAAACGATTCAAACTAACATTAGTCATGCTTTAGTTTCTTAGGAAATAACTTAAAAACAAATATTTGAACAAAAAATAAACTTCACATGAGAACTAAATAATTAATTATGAACTAATATGCGTCAAATTAGAATTAGTCAAGGTTTAAATATTAAAAAAAAAGTATCGGCACCAAAAAGGATTTCTTAAAAGCCGTTAAATAAGGGTCCCTTCGTGAAATTGATTCGGGTTCGTCACGGTGTGATTAAATGCAAACATTTGTTTAGCGGACAACTGGCCGCGTCTCACACCGAAGCGTAAATAAGGTAGGGTATCTTTTATAAAAAAAAAGAGTTGTTTGTAAAGTTTACTGACGATAGTTGAACGTGATAACGTCTAAGAAAATACTGATGGTTGCATTTTTTCAAAAAAAAATGTTTGTTAAATAATCTTCATCGATCAGAATGTACTTTATTTCTTGTAAAAAAAGTTAGCAACACTAGAGCGAGGGAACGACGCATGACGTAATTTTTTTCGAGTTTGCATCTGGCTTCATCAAATTGCAAAACGTTTTATTTTATTTTATTTAATACACTTTATTTGTACACCACCACACCACAAAAATAAAAGAAAACAAGCAAAACAGAAACACAAGAAAAAGTAGAATACAAAAGGCGGCCTTATCGCTTAGTAGCGATCTCTTCCAGGCAACCTTAGGCTTAGGAACTTATTAGGACAACTGTAGGTGGTGTGTACGTAATAATATTGTACATATACATACATACAAATAACTACACACTAATACATAAACCATAATACACAAATTATATAATAATTATAAATATCATAAAATAAACTAATATATAAATATATCATTATGTCGTATGATAAATATTCTAATAAAATAAAATATGTAACTAGTGACTAAGATAATATGTCTTAACGGATTTTTTAAACATATCAAGGGATTTGGATTTCCGAATGTCGACTGGGAGTGCATTCCATAGCTTAATAGCACGAACAACAAATGAACACTTATAAAATTTACTCCTATGGAAAGGCATACACAGAGTAAGAGCACGACATGTTCTTAGCTCTGATTGCACTCCCAGAAATGTGAATTTCTCCTTAAGATAAGGAGGATATTTTGGATTGAAGAGCACACAGTACAGAAGAGAAAGTACATGCAGATCCCGGCAAACGTTGTCACGTCAAAAATGTTTTTATCCATAGTATTAACTTAAGCTATGGACCTTATTAGAAGGCTCAAAGTCACTCAGCGGGCGATGGAGCGAGTTCTCTGCGTGATTAAATCAGGAATGAGGAGATCCGCAGACGAACCAAAATCACTGACATAGCTCAACGAGGTAGGGTATCTTTTATAAAAAAAGTTTTGTATCCATAGTATTAACTTAAGCTAACTAAGGGCCTTATTAGAAGGCTCAAAGTCACTCAGCGGGCGATGGAGCGAGTTCTCTGCGTGATCGAATCAGGAATGAGGAGATCCGCAGACGAACCAAAGTCACTGACATAACTCAACGAGTCGCAAAGCTGAAGTGGCAATGGGCAGGCCACATAGTTCACATACTTCGAAGAGTCGATGGACGTTGGGGTCCCAAGGTGCTGGAAAGGCGACCCCGCACCGGACTGCGCACAGCGCAGTGTAGGTCGACCCCCCACTAGGTGGACCGAAGACATCAAGCGGGTTGCAGGGAGCCGCTGGATGCTGGCGGCTCGAGACTTTTGTGCTTGGAGGTACATGCAAGAGGCCTATGACTAGCAGTGGACGTCCATCGGCTGATAATGATGATGATGTTGATTAACTTAAATAACAAGCAAATAGGGGCTTAGCATGCGATCAAGTGTAGAAAAGTAGTGAAAATGTCAGTCCATTTTCAGTTCATGTTCAGTTTCGCACCAATGAAAGAGAGAGAGCTGTTGGTGTATTTATCTGCACGATATAATGTTGTTAGTCGGATGTTAGGCGTATTAATGTTAAGTAAGTGACAAATTTTATTACTACCCCCGGTTTTCTTAATTGGTCCAAGTCTGGGAGGCTTCGGCCGTGGCTAGTTACCACCCTACCGGCAAACACATACAGCGAAGCGATTTAGCATTCCGGTACGATGTCGTGTAGGAACCGTAAGGGGTGTGGATTTTCATCCACCTCCTAACAAGTTAGTCCGCTGTCATCTTAGATTGCATCATCACTTAAAAAGAAATAAAGAAAAAAGCTTCATTAGAGAATTATGCCACACACCACAATTTGTTCTTGAACAATATCCTGCGATGTGTGGCACAACCCAGTAAACGGATCCAACTCAGCATAATGCTACATACTCTTTAAATAAAAAGAGCATGCAGCGCTGGTTTTCAGTTGGAACCGTTGACCAGATGCCGCCACAAACACAGCACACAACAACCTTATTGACTAAAATAAACAATAATAATAACTTAAACTTAAAATAATAAGTACCATCAGGTAAGATTGTAATAAATAAAAAAACAATGTAGATTGATTATCTAATTTTGTAACATACGGTGTGATGCACAATCACATGATCCTAATTTCTAACAGAGTATATAAATAACAAGATCATTGGAAACGCATAAATAAGGGCTCAGTGCGAGCTCACGCTCAATTGATCGCTAATTTTTGTTACACCGTACTACGCGTTCGCGACGTTACAGTGCGTCGTTTGAGTATGGATTCTTTATAGAAGGGGCAATCCGAGAAAACACTATGCACTAAATTTCTAACTAGGGTATGCTTTATACGTTCATATTGTATAAAAATATAATTTATTCACATAAATTCGTAATGCAGTGCATTAATATATATTTTATTAAATCACAATGGATTTTTTTTTTATCTTTTGAAATAAATGATATTATTATTATTATTCTACTCTCACGCCCGGTACAAAATAAACATATATACAAGGCCAAAAGGAAAATAAATAAACTTACTTAAATACGCAAAATAAATAAACATAAATATATTATTTTTATTAACGCATCTATGAAGTGCAGGACGCCTGCAACCTTGACCGCCCATACACCTCCTTAATCCAACCCTGTCGCAAAATTCTTACTTAATGAACGTCTACTAACTATAAACTACCTCCCGGTAAAATTTTATCTTTGCATTTCATTTTGACATCAAGCGGTTTTCGAGATTTCGTAGTGAACTTTCGCTTTTACTTATAACCATTCCGTCAACCTTTCTTTTTCATGTGGTTAATATAAACTTAGTTTCCCATAAGTATAATAAAAATCATACCATTCAAATGTATGTATATATAATGTAGTATACCCAAGAGTCAAGACATATGGTTTAAATATGACCAATAGGTATTCACATTCCGCTCCAACAAGTCGGGAATGACTGTATTAGGAGTGGGTACGATAATAGCCTAATTGTGGTGGGGATAGAACCATCACCCCTCAGTGATGAGTCAGACCGCTCTTACCGTTGACCTATTGAGGCTCTAAGTCATTTTAAAAAAAATCTCCATTACTACGCACCATATTTTAGCGAACATCCCACTAACAAGCAGATGTCACACTTTTTGCCGTTTTCGGATCCTTTTGCCGCGTTTTTGCGCCACTCCATAGACTTGAAGTGTCGTTTTCAATTACACAGCCATTGTGACGTGGTGGGCACAGCATTGTGGCACTCGGGCACAAAGGGCCCAGTTACAGTTGTGTTACAATTGTTACAATATCGTTTACAAAACTGCGGAGATATTGAAATGTGACACGGGTGATTTTGATGTCAATAAGTTTTTTGTAAACGATTTTGTATTGGTGGTGTGAAAGTGAATTACATTGTAAGTAAGATTTTATTAATACAGCCTGGTTTATCTAGTGGTCAGCCTTTAAGGCTTAAAATAGGCTGAGCTTTCTTCTTGGAAATTAGCAATATGTATCACTCTTTTGATAATGAATTTCTTCTGTGATGGCTTATACTGGCTGGTTATTATTTTGGTTGGCTAGTTACCACCCTACCGGCAAAGACGTACCGCCAACGATTTAGCGTTCCGTTACGATGCCGTGTAGACACCGAAAGCATTACTTGGGCAGCTTCGTCATCATCATATCAGCCGAGGGACGTCCACTGTAGGACATAGTTCTTTTGTAGGGATTTCCAAACATCACGATACTGAGCCGCCTACATCCAGCGAATCCCTTCGACTCGCTTGATGTAGTCAGTACATCTGGTGGGGGGTCGACCGACACTGCGCTTACTAATGCGGGGTTGCAATTCCAGCACTTTGGGACCCCAACGTCCATCGGCTCTTCGAACTATGTGCCCTGCCCATTGCCACTTCAGCTTCGCAACTTGTTGAGCTATGTTGACTTTAGTTCTTCTGCGGATCTCCTCATTTCTGATTCGATCACGCAGAGAAACTCCTAACATAGCTCGTTCCATCGCCACTGTGTGACTTTGAGCTTTCTCATGAGGCCCATAGTTAGCGACCAAGTCTCGGAACCATAGGTCACTGGCAACACGCACTGTTCGAAGACTTTTGTCTTCAGGCACTGAGGAATTTCAGACGAAATGATATCTATACTTACATACAATAAATCTGTAGAGAAGTCAATTCTGTACATGAAATATATTTCCAAAATAACTATCAGGGGGTGATTAGTGATCGATACTGATGCCAAAAATGCAATCAGTAAATTTTTTTCTGTCTGTACTTTTAGAAATTTGTAAAAAAAATGTCACAAAAAGTACTGCCGCAAGCTGCCGTGACACATTTCTTCCAATAATTTACAACCATGGTCACCGTGACCAGGTGCTATGGGACATTAAATACCATGACTTGTAGATATCGAAATGATTGTTGTATAGACATTCTATTTAATTGCGCGTAAAATTGTGACAATGTATGCTTGAGACCTTCATAGTTATGGTGTTTTTTTTTTTATTATTCTTCACAAGTTAGCCCTTGACTACAATCTCACCTGATGGTAAGTGATGATGCAGTCTAAGATGGAAGCGGGCTAACTTTTTAGGAGGAGGATGAAAATCCACACCCCTTGTCGGTAGGGTGGTAATTAGCCACTGCCGAAGCCTCCCACCAGTCGGACCTGGACAAATTAAGAAAATCTCAATCTGCCCAGCCGGGGATCGAACCCAGGACCTCTGTTTTGTAAATCCACTGCGCATACCACTGCGCCACGGAGGCCGTCAAAATGGTTATGTTGAGTCAACTATAATTGCTCCGATAGTCGTTTCAGTCAATGGTCTTATAGCGAAAAGCTTCGACCAACACCTTAAGAAGCTTTCGCTTAACTGTTGGATCAAGAGTCGGATACAGAAGGCAGTGATTCTTGAGACGGCGCGTATTGTGAGGAGGTTCCTCACTCTGGAGCCCTGACCACTGGTTGCTTGGGCACTCAAATGACCCGCAGCGTATTTTTTATAAATTTTTTATAGTGTTTTATTATCAACATTGTTAAAAATTAAAAAAAAAGGATAGTAAATAAATAAATAACAGATAAAATAAAATGGTGATTATACTACCGTGGTGATGGTGCCCGTCTCACTTTCGAGTGGTCATGGGTTCAAACCCCGTCGTCACTCTTAACACAGTCTTTAAGATTTGAATGAAATAGTAAATATTTTTTTAAAAAAGCGATAGTTTGTCTAAACTATGAAAACTAATAGGTATACCTATATTTTTTTAATTCTTTACAAAATAGCCCTTGACTACAAACTCACCTGATGGTAAGTGATGATGCAATCCAAGATGGAAGCGGGCTAGCTTGTTAGGAGGATTAAAAAATCCAAACCCCTTAATGTTTCTACACGACATCGTACCAGAACGCTAAATCGTTTGGTGGTACGTCTTTGCCGGTAACTAACCACGGCTGAATTTTTTTCGTAACCCACGACTCGAACTCCGGACCTCATGACTAGCCGCACAGCTAAACACAGGTCTAACGAGGCAATGCCACTTAATTGATTTTAAAAATTCTTTTACCACTGGAAAGCTACATTATCATCGAGTAACACATGCTATATTTTTATCACCGTACTCACACGGAAACTCGTGAAGCCGCGGGGTTAGTTATATAACATATTATAAACATTCGGATGTCCGAACATCGGGCTTACAAATTGGTTTGATTACGAAATTAACACAAATTGGTTTGATTACGAAATTAACACAAATTGATTGAGTAGCGACTATTTAATAATTTTATCGGTTCTGTCGCGAAAATTGTAAATAAATTACATTTATTACCTCGACCGCGACGTTTCACTCCAATAATGTTATGTTATGATGTAGGTTTAAAAAAACGCAGACATAAGACTGAGTTTTTAACTATATTATAGCCTTTCTTGATAAGTACTTAATAATGGAATGCTTTGATATTCGTCTCTCTACCAACAAACAAACTAAAAAAATCGATCATCAACTGGCCTATTCACAATTTTAGTATTCATTATCAACCTATCAAAATAAACATCAATTCAATTGACAATATGTCTTACTTACCTACTGTGTAATATTCACCAGTAATCACTGAATGACAATGACTGAATACGTCAAAGATAGTGAATAAGCTGGTCTTAAACCGAAGTACTTTTAATGGTATCCTACAGGAAGCAAGCGAAGAGATTGTCAAATGCAACTTGGAAATATGTATTTCGGCGGCAACTGTGTATGTTTTTAAGTTTGTCACAAATAACGTTGCAACTACTGCGATTTGTCTGGAATGAATATAGATTAGATACCCTGGATAAATATTCAAGACTACTTTTTATCCTAGAAAAATATCATGGTATTTATCATTTTTTTTTCAGTTTTCGTTAGAATTTCGCGCGATCGGAGTGCTGGCGTTCGCTTGTATTTAAATAAACGACAAATAAATTGAGTCAGTGGAATATCTAAGCAATTACGATGCACTAGTAGGTATGATGCCATCAATAAAATAAAAATAAATTAAAAGTACAACAAGACAGTCGCAAGTCTGCGCGACGCGACAGTATATCCGTACAGTACAGTATGTCAATAAGGTAGCCTTTGGCAACGCCAAAGTAAGCACCACATTTGTGTATCGTCCTATCTAAACGTGTAATTTTTCTATTTTTTTTACAAACGTCACATTTATACGTATGTATTGCTAACTATTTCATTAGCATATTAACTAAATGAATGCGACGTTCTATATAAATTGGTTGTCCAACAAACAAAGGTAGGTAAATACTTGATGGTGATAATAATAATCTTATTCTAAGATACTTAATAGTTAATAACAAGTCACATTTAAAAGAAAGAAAACTGCGTCAAGGCAGACGCGATAAGACAGTCGTCAGTTTGTGCAGCACAAAGTTATTAAGCACGTGAAACAAAATTGAAATAATATATAGCCACGACACGACATACGCAAGTCTGCATAGCGCAAAGTTATGACTTACAATGTGCGACAAGACAGTCGCAAGTCAGCGCGACACAAAGTAAGGTAGCCTCGCTACCACACAATGGCGCGACATTAAGCAGCGGGACACCGTCCTATCCAAACATCTAATTTATTCTAATTTTCATACAAACGTCACATTTATATAGAAGTAGGGGCCATAACGCTGCCCGGATGGCTTATTATTTCAATATTTTATTTTATTGCCTGACTCCACACGCCTTTTGTAAAAAAACCTACCTAAGCAGGTACTTTGAGGCTACTGTTTTATAATAATATTATAATTTGGTACCACTTATTCTTATTATTAAGCACAGAGTAACCAGAGTGAGGAGGTGAAGCCAGTGAAACGCATTTTAAAAAACAAACGTCACGCATCTTTTTTTTTTTTTTAATTCTTTACAAGTTAGCCCTTGACTACAATATCACCTGATGGTAAGTGAAGAAGAATGGAAATCCACACCCCTTTCAGTTTCTACACGGCATCGTACCGGAACGCTAAATCGCTTGGCCACGGCCGAAGCCTCCCACCAGCCAGACCTGGACCAATTAAGAAAATCTCAATCTGCCCAGCCGGGGATCGAACCCAGGACCTCGGTTTTGTAAATCCACCGCGCATACCACTGCGCCACGGAGGCCGTCAAAAAATCTCCTTGACAACCGCATATACAAATTTTTTTCATAATTTGTATTTCAAAATTTAACACTTACAACAATTACTTAAATTAATATAATAATCAATAATTACCAATAAAAATTACTCCATTTTATTTATTTTGTTTTTGTGAAGATTTTTAAAATATTTAAAAACAGACGCCAGTTTATTCTGTATTTGGACCGGCTACGACACCGTCGTGTTCCATACGGTCCATCTGCATATTATTGATTAATCTGTGGCTCTGACAATGAAACACTGAAATCTGACAACAACCATAATAATTTTAAATAATAATTATGACCAAAAGCAACGACATTAAGAAACCTACCTAGAAAAGAGATAAGAATAAAATTATTCAAGTAATTAGTCGTTGCAGATAATAGTAATCGAAGCAAAACCAAAACCAGATTAAAAAAAAAATCAAACAAAGTATTTTTCATGTCAACTATCTAAATAACTCATCCTAATTTATTTTCCCTCGAGTTAAACAGTGTCAAACAATTACCTTTAAAATACCTAATCGTAAATAAGATCGAGCGCCATCTTTAAGGGCACAGACAATAAAACACCGAAATCTGACAAGGATCAGTGACGTTAAGCACGTATACACTGTGGTATCGGGTTACGAGTCATTTGAATAAGTTATCACTGTGCCTTGATGTCTTTATTCTAAAGGCGACCAGTTAATGTTGGTACGTACTTTCCCGGACAAGACGCTTGGGAGTTTCGTGTATATTAGAAAGAGCCTATCACAGCCAGACATATTATAGATATTTATAAAGGCTGAAGGCTTGTCAGACCTTGTTCCTATCCAGTGGCGTGCACAATGTTTTTAATTAGGGTAGGTAGTGCCTACCCTAATTAAAAACATGTTACAACTACAACAAACTAGTGTTACAAGCTCCTCGATTACAGGTCGTATTAACATTCATTATTTATGTTATTGTGGAGGTGGGTATCAATGTTGTCATAAATTAGAGGGTATTTGATGTCTTCAGCTCAGTTGTTTGTTAGGCAGCGTAGACACCGTCACGCTGCCAGTCGCGTAAGTGTTTTAATGCAATAATATTTTGTGTTGTAATTATTGTTCATCATAAAAAACCATTAATTATTTATGTTATTGTGGAGGGGGGTATCAATGTTGATATAAATAAGAGGGTATTTGATGACTTCAGCTCAGTTGCTTGTTAGGCAGTGTAGACACCGTCACGCTGCCAGACGCGTTAGTGACACGATGCAATAATGTTTTGTGTTGTAATTATTGTTTATCATAAATGGTTTAGTGTGGGCATGGAGAACATATCGGACAGGGAAAATTTGTGTTTTTGCATTCTGAAAGGATCCTTTAAACCTACTCTCAAGGTCACAAGTCCTGGGATCTGCTCGAGGTGTTTCCTCTACCACAAAATAATGGTACAATCACTGTCGATGTTACCCGACGTGTCACACTAGATACAAATTGCACAACATTTAAGATTTCTTCTTCATAAACAGATTCCCTTAGGGTAGGCAGAGTTCATATAATTTTATCGGTTCCTCCCCTTTCCTTCAGTCGTAAATAATCAGCTTTGGCACACCATCACTCATCGTTTTAATCATAACTAGTAGACGCCGCGCGGTTTCACCCGCGTGGTTCCCGTTCCCGTAGGAATACTGGGGTCAAATATAGCCTTCCTCGATAAATGAGCTATCTAACACTGAAAGAATTTTTCAAATCGAACTAGTAGTTCCTGAGATTAGTGTGTTCAATCAAACAAACTCTTCAGCTTTATAATATAAGTATAGATAGTGAAGCTTTTTTTTTAATCTTTGTCTGTCTGTCACTTTGTTTGTCTTGCTGTTTGTCCGGGCTATTTTCTGGAACGGATGAAATGATTTTAATGGGAGTTTCACTGGAAGATACAGGAGGGGAGCAACATATATAACTTTATAGTCACGGGCGTCCAATTCGTATACAATACTAGCTGACGCCGCGCGGTTTTACCCGCGTGGTTCGCGTTCCCAGGAATATGGAGATAATATATAGCCTATAGCCTTCCTCGATAAATGGGCTATCTAACACTGAAAGAATTTTGCAAATCTCTTCAGCTTTATAATATTAGTATAGATATGAAAACACCCATCACGATATATTCAAAACTGCTTGACGTACAAAGATGTAATTTGGCAGGGAGGTAGTCTATAGTCAGTAGATGTCTCTAAGAACGGATTTTGTGACAGATCCTAAAGTCACGGGTGTCCACTAGCTGACTTAAAATTACTACATATTTGATTTTAATTCTGTACTATTCCATAAAGTTCCCATAGCTCTACACTGGCTGGTTAACTACAGTGTAATTTAGGAGACGGAGACGCGCGTGTCGTATTACACGTGTGACGTCATATTATGTGCGCCTATATCGTACGTGAATGGGTTGGGATTGAGTTCTTTTTGTATTTTATTCGTTTAATTGGAAAGCGCTCGGAGTATGGGATAAACTTCGAAACTTTACTTCACTTCGTAAGAACTTTCAAATCCAATTCATCATCATCATCGTCATTATCAGCCGATGGACGTCCACTGCTGGACATAGGCCTCTTGCATGGACATCCAAACAAAACCGTCTCGAGTCGCCATCCAGCCATCCAGCGGCTCCCTGCAACCCGCTTGAACTCGGTCCACCTAGTGGGGGCTCGACCAACACTGCGCTTTCCGGTGCGGGGTCGCCATTCCAGCACCTTGGGACCCCAACATCCATCGGCTCTTCAAACTATGTGGCCTGCCCTTTGCCACTTCAGCTTCGCGACTCACTGAGCTATGTCGACAGAGACTTTGGTTCGTCTGCGGATCTCCTCATTCCTGATTCGATCACGCAGAGAAACTCCAAGCATAGCTCGCTGCATCGCCCGCTGAGTGACTTTGAGCCTTCTAATAAGGCCATAGTAAGCGATCAAGTCTCGGTTCCGTATGTCATTACTGGCAACAAGCATTGTTCGAAGACTTTAGTCTTCAGGCACTGAGGAATTTCGGACGTAAATATGTCGCGCAGTTTCCCAAACGCTGCCCAGCCGAGTTGGATTCGTAGATTCACGTCTTTCTCGAAATCGGACCTACCTAACTGAACTGTGTGTGTCCTAGGTATATATATTCTTAGCAGGCAAAGCCAATTAGCCACAACGAAAGCCTTTCTATCTAGTTAGATGAAAATGGAATTCACTCATACTATCTCTGATTGTAGGTGGATATTACTTTGCCCGCAACAAACTTATTAGATCAACAATAACTCCACTAAGCACGTATTGTTCAACACAATAAAACCCACGCAATTAAGTTGAAAAAGAAACTATAAAATTGATCACGTAAACAATACTAGCCCAAGCTGGTCATTTGCGGCCACTGACAGGCCATTAAAAGGCCATATTTCAGGCCCAAAACCATAAATTAGTTGGACCATTATATTGTTAATAATTAGCGGAATTTTGTGTTTGGGATACTGTTTGGTTTCGGTGAGATTCGGTTAGGACAGGGGCGGACTTTGCGCATTCTTTATTTTAAAATTAAACGGTAGGAATGTGTACATAGGCTGGTGGGAGGCTTTGGCAGTGACTAATTCGGCGTTCCGGTACTATATCGTGTAGAAACCGAAAGGGTTGTGGATTTACATCCTCCTCCTAGCAGGTCAGCCCGCTTCTATCTTAGATTGCATCATCACTTGACATCAGGTGTGACTGTAGTCAAGGGCTTACTTGTAAATAATAAAAACAAAAAATATTTTTTTTAATTATTCCAAGCAGATCTAATACAGATTAGAGAGATGTTTGACTGCCCTTACCAACAAGCTTCTTCACTTTGTCTATTAAGATGATATATGAGTGTTTATTAAGATGATATATGAGATTGGCGCAACCTTTATTACTCTGTTAAGACTTAATGTATATTAATTATGCCACGTAGTTATACTGACGTAGATCCTATTTGTGTGGAAATATTAGAATATTAAGTAAACCATGTACCATAACAAACTTTATGCTATCTTTGTGCCCATCTAGATCCGTTAATTCGTTAATCCATGAGCCGCTAATTATACAATAGTTTGCCGGTTACAAATCATCTAGATAACTCTTGTACTTTTTGTATACCTTTTTTTATTCTTTACAAGTTAAGTTAGCCTTTGACTATAATCTCACCTGATTGTAAGTAAAGCAATCTAAGATGGAAGCGAGCTAACCTGTTAGGAGTTGGGTGAAGATCCACCCCTTTCCGTTTCTACACGACATCGTACTGAAACGCTAAATCGCTTGGCAGTACGTCTTTGCAGGTTTGGGCGGTAACAAGCCACGACCGAAAATACAAGAATTAGCTATACAAAAGTACAAGAGTTGGGTATCTGTAAATGTAATATGAAAATCTCATCATCTCTTGTTTAGGTAATTATTACAAAATTCAATAATACATCTTTAAGGATTTATAATAAGCTTACGATTTAATCCATCTCAGATACATTACGGTATTGTAATATTGGTTATACAAAAATAAATGTTCAGACTCGTTAAATTTGACTTTGAAAGTCAAAGTCTGGTCGAATCCGGCCCTGACCTGCGCCACTCGGGCTCCCTGCGGGGGGCAGTGCCGGTCATCCCACGACAGGCAGATGGCGGGTTGATTGACTCCGCTCACTGCATTATGGGGATGTTGGAGGATTGCGTTTATGGGGTAAGTGAGTCGTGTCGATTCATGGTTTTAAGTTTGAAAGGTCTTTGTGCAATAATTTCATGTAGACTAGGTCTACCAGTGGTGAAGAATGGAATTTAGATGAAGGTAAGCCGTTCCGAAGAAAGGGATGATTTGACAGCCTCCGTGGCGTATGCGCAGTGGATTTACAAAACGGGTTCGATTCCCGGCTGGGCCAATTGAGATTTTCTTAATTGTTCCAGGTCTGGCTGGTGGGAGGCTTCGGTCGTGGCAAGTTACCACCCTACTTACAAAGACGTACCGCCAAGTGATTTAGCATTCCGGTACGATGTCGTGTAGAAACCGAAAGGGGTGTGGATTTTCATCCTCCTCCTAACAAGTTAGCGCGCTTCCATCTTAGATTGCATCATCACTTATCATCAGGTGAGATTGTAGTCAAGGGCTAACTTGTAAGGAATAAAAAAAAAGGAAATTCATATAGCGTGATGCAAACTCCGGTTTCTCATATAATTTTTAAAGGAAACCCGGCGGGAATCGGCTTGTATGAGTTCGCCGCTGGTACCTACATCATCAGTCTGAATGGCTGAATGTAGGTATGTAGTATAAATACTGCATTTCCACTTTGGACAGCCATGCTGATCTTATGCGCAATAATGACTTGAAAGATATAAAAAAAAAATTCTAATCATTATATACCTAATCTATAAATCTTGTAATGTATTGTAATTTACAACATAGCAATCCCGCAAGACCTCGCCATTTTAATTAATTCAATTATCCCTTGCTCAGGACTGTATTTCTATCAATTTTACAATTTCGGGAAGGGTAGGTACCAGTGGCGAAGGATAGAATTTAGATGAAGGTAAGCCGTCCCAAGGGAATTTCATATCGCGTGATACTAACTCCGGTTTCTCATATATCTAGATACAGTACAACAATGAATATGCATGGATTTTTAAAGGTAACCCGGCGGGAATCTTCTTGCATTAACTCTTCGCCGCTGGTAGGTATCTATTACTAATCTTTACTGTAATATTATAAAGCTGAAGAGTGTTTGTTTGGTTGATTGAACACGCTAACCTCATGAAGTACTGGTCCGATTTGAAAAATTGTTTCAGTGTTAGATAGCCCATTTATCGAGAAAGGCTATAGGCTATATGTTATCCTCGTATTCCTACGGGAACGGGAACCACGCGGGTAAAACCGCACGGCGTCAGCTAGTGGTAGAATAAACGTATACTCGTAATATAATGAGGTTACGCCAAAGCGCCCCCAAACCCCATTAAATAAATAGTAAATAATTACTGACACTTATAACAATACAAATCTAAACTGCCCGCCATTGTAAACTACCCCAAACTTAATTGAATAGTAATTTATTTGACGGGCAGTTTTGAAACGGAATCAGATTTTCTCATGCTATTGTTATCTAACTTATTGCGAAACACGATAAAGGCGGATTTATATTTGTCTGACGTGTCGTGTCGTTGCTTGTAAAGACTCATTCTGTATCATCTTTATTCTGTGAATTATCATTATCATCTGATAGTGATCGTAAAAGAGATGGTCATTATTATCGTAACCCCGCCAACCCGCATTGGCGCTGCGTGATGGGTGTAGCTCCATATTTCTCTTTTAAGGAGGTAGATTTGGCCCTGATAGACTGAAAACTAGGAATGTGATTTCTAGATAGATTATTATTTTTTATTTGAGATAGGATTTATGGTTGCCTGTTGATAACTCTATAGTGTATTAGCGGACGCCCGCGACTTCGTCCGCGTAGATAAGTTTTCACAAATCCCTCGGGAACCATGGATTTTTCCGGTATAAAAAGAACCCTATGTGTTAATCCAGGCTATAATATATCTCAATGCCAAATTTTAGCTAATTCGGTTCTGTCTAGTCGAGACATGAAAGAGTAACAAACATCCATACAAACTTTCGCGTTTATAATATTAGTAGGATGTCTCTATCTCAATAATGACGATGGTCTGACCTGACAACAAATAGGTGGGAGTCGAACCCTGGACCTCTCTGTTTGAGTCCCATTGTGGAGTTATTGGAGCTTAAATATAATATAGTAGATATAAAAAGCGAAATCTTAATTTACTTCCATTATCACAGATGTCTTACATCCCCAAGAAATATCACAGAAAGTAATACGAAACACATAAATATCAAATGTCAAACTCCTCACTGAAATCCTATACAGACTATTGTAGCCATAACAAGGGTGTCCACTGCAAAATTCAACGACAAATTTCATTTATAACAAATTATCTTTCTTAGTCCAAGTCCGTATCTAATAAAAAAACCCAATTCAATAAACATACGTGACAATTTATTTCACATCTTCCATTTGAAATTAGGCTGTATGTCTATAGACTAAAGTCTCTATGGCAGTTGCAAAAAAAAAATAATGTCATCAATACAGAGTATAAAGACGTCAAAAGTCACTTGAAAGGCAACAATGGCCTCTGATTGCCGCGCTCGCATTCAATGATTATTCACGGCCATTATATTCTATTTAGCTTCAAATAACCATTTAATAATAGTCCCCCAGTCCCCTTACCATGCTTATTAACAATACAATAAAATAAATAACAAATAACACAAAATAAAAACCACTTTACACCTTCTTGGAAGCTGGCAGTTGCGCTTTCGACCGAAAAAATTTAAGAAAAAAACACGTCCATCTCACTTTAACATATAACTGCATCTCGCTTTATCTTATTTAGCGCCCTCGAATTTTACGCGCGTAAAATTGGGTTTCAAATGAAATTCAACTCAATTACTATAAACATAAGGTTCTGTATTATTATTTAATTATTTGTATAATTGAAATAAATTTCGATTATTAGAAACATAATGGATACAGATGAAGTGGAAAACGATATACTCAACGTGTCAATCCCTTTTCAATGTAACGCTAATATAAAATTAATATTTTTGTGGAACTGAAAAAAAATATAGAAAAAAAAGTATCGCGAGATAAAAGCTTTATTTGAGTAGCCGTAGGAGCTAATAAATTTGAAAATGGAATAGCATTCGCGGAAGTCGTTGACACATTCGAAATTCGAATTCCGAGGCCGAATTTTATGGGGTTCACACATGACTAGTTTATAATTGGCTTACTTTATGACTCTTGTACACAATAGTTTTTTCTGTATAATCTGTTTTAGATCGATCTGTGGTCCGAATTTTAAGTTCTGGATCGATTTCAGGGAAGTCTATGATTTGTTGCAATAAAAATAAGGTTCTTAATGCAATGTGATTGATCGTACATATTTTGATTTTTATCTAAGATCAATTCGCATCTAGATTTTTGGCAGATGAATATAAAATACCCACATACATGACCTTGTGTGGTCAAAACACATTAAGTTTAATGTATTAAAGTTACATTAGCACACTTTTTAATGATTCTGATTATAATATGACCATGAATCACATGAATATGGTAGGTAAGGAAAAATACCTAACTCTTTAATAGACCTTTGTTATATCCACAGATTAAAGAATAATAGCCAGATAGAGCGTATGGTTCCCGGGAGAGATGCAGTCATTCCAAATACAAATTAAAAACGATTACCTACATCCTCGAGTCAGTACGACACAAAGCGTCTCATCAGTAATTTTCAATATTATTCAAGAAAAATGGCGTCTTATGTTTTTAAAATATGTATTTTAAAATCTGTTTACATAAACTAAAGATTATTGTAGAGTATTTTTTTATAGGTAATTATTGATTATCAGTGTATTGTGATATCACTTTAAGGAAATGAAAGAAAAAAATACACTTTATTGTGTTTTGTTAGTTAACAACAATTTTTGTTACTGGTAAATCTTGAAATACAAATTATGAAAAAAGTTTTTATATGCGGTTGTCAAGAAGACGCGTAACGTTTGGTTTATTTATGACATTCACCGCGCTGCTTGTATAGGCCATAGACCCATTCTGTATCATTCTTTATTCTGTGGTTACACCATATTTCATTAAAATAAAAAAGTATCGCAAATAGCGCAATATGCTATTGTATGTCTGATTTACTGTCTTTCTGTTTGTCCGGGGTAATCTTTTGAAAGCTGAACTGATTTTAATAAGACTTTCACTGAAAGATAGAAGAGATTAATATGCAACATAAAACATACTTTTTATTTTAAAAAAAGCCATGGACACACAGATTAATCAATAATATACAGATGGAGCGTACGGAATGTGACAGTGTCGTAGCCACTACGAATGTGAAATTTAAAAACGAATACGTTCTCGAGTCAGTACGACACGAAGCGTCACATCAGTAGTTTTCAATATTATTCAAGAAAAATGGCGTCTTATGTTTTTAAATATTTTAAAAACTGTTTACAATAACTTAAGATATAAGATGTAGTAATTTTTTATTGGTAATTATTGATTATTATAATAATTTACGTAATTGTTGTTAATGTTAAATTTTGAAATACAAATTAAGAAAAAAGTTTGAATATGCGGTTGTCAAGGAGACGCGTGACGTTCTTTTTTTTTTAATGGGTTTCCCGGCTTCAGTACCTTGCTGGTAAAGATTTACTCTGGTTACTCTGTGCATGGACGAAGTTACGGGCGCATGCTAGTCCATAATGATAGTAAAGACAATGCCCCTGCAACTGTATGCAAGTGTCATTATTAATTCATAAAGCATAGCGCATATTAGTTATGTTAAAGCCCACTGTCGCTCGCCCATACGCATTCTGAGAGCCTTGTTGACCACACGCGGTATTTCCTATAACTTTGAATTGAATGAGCATGTTTATTGTGAAGCTATGCTGTGAATAAATGTTCTTTCTATTGTTTTTCACGTGTTTTTTCGTTGTACAATCGTTATTTGGGCAATTGGTTTGATGGCTGCCATAAATATGTACACACCTTAATGTGTTTAGAGGAAACTTATGGTAGGAATGTTGTTAGGGTTTTAATGATTGTTTATGGTGGTTTTTTCTGGAAATACTGTGTATGGTGGTAAGTTTAGGTCGTTTGTGATGAACTGTTTCTTTGAACGCGTGTTGATTGATAAGTACTTACTGATATCTTGACGATTTTTGTACTCGTAGTTTTGTTCTACTGTCGACTGTGAATATCTGCAGTCAATAATATTGTCAATAATGTTGTCAACAATGTTGTCAATAATATTGACAATTATGTTGTCAATAGGGTTGTCAATAATGTCGCCAATAATATGGACTGGTAAGTTTAGGTCGTTCATGCTGAACCGTTTTTTGAACGCATGTCGATAGATAAGTATTGACATTTTGACGATCTCTTGCTAGTATATTCTAGTAATTTGAATGGGACAGGCATCCCTTCTTATGAAAGAGCGAAGTTAGAACTACTACGATGCTTTTAGTGGAGTGGCTAACATGTAACGCGTATAATGCTTCACTGGCATTACAGTTACGCATGTATTTCTTAATCCATGTTAACTCTAAACATAGATTAAGCAATTGCGATAGACAGTCACATAATATTATGAAGACTTTTATGCTATTTGATTTGATGATAAATAGATTAGGTAGCTAAAAGACCTAAAATAGGCTATCTGAACCCTATAAAAAATATTTATTCTGCGCAGACTTGGCAACAAAGAATACAGTCCATGTTTAGAAAAACAAAAGATATTCTCAAATTACAGACAGAAATATTTTAATGGCGACATTTACTTAAACACCATCACATTAACATAAATGCAGTTAATTTGTCCGCAGCATCAGTAAAGATCTTAAATGATTATTTGATCTCCACATATTTAAGTCGGAGGTCGCATTTTTGACTTTACGCGTTTGTTTTTATGAGCACTAAAATTTTTCGCAATAAAAACTAAATTAACACGATTACTTTTATTGTTTCTTATCGTGTAATACGATTTCACCTGATAATGTAGTTTAATGTTGCGTAAATATTGTTTGCGCCGCTTTTTTCCGTAGGTAATAAAAATATGAATAAATAAAAATAAAATGCTGTACTTACCTATTTATTTCACTAATATCTTGTACATATGTTTTCACAAAAATCTATTAGGTTATTCAACCTCACTTTCAGAATATTCTAAAATATTATTAGGTCCTGGGTTCGATCCCTAGATGGGAGGCTTCGGCCGTGGCTTGTTACCAAATCTACCCGCAAAGACGTACCGCCGATTGCTTGAGCGATTGATGTTTCCTACACGACATCATACGGATGTCGTGTAGGAAACCAAAAGGAGTGTGGATTTTTAAACTACTCCTAACAAGTTAGCCCGCTTCTAATATTCTTCTTAAAATGAATATCTTCTAAAAATGAATGTATGAAATGTGTTGTTATACGCAACACATTTCTTATACATTCATTCAAAAATTCAATTCAGAAACTCGAAAACGGCTATACTGATTTGGCTAATTAGGGTTGGGAAGAAGCACACATAAGTCAAAGCGAAGCATAACCGGGTCCGCTAGTTAGATATAAAACACTCTCATCCATTAAATAGATTGGTGAAGTTCGTTTCTAATACGAAACTTAGACTATTACACACATATGTATCCACCTTAATGCAATCAGTATGCAGCACAACCAACAATGTAATATTTTAATAGGGTCCACGATGATTTGGTTTCCTGCGCGCAGGGTGGCGTGAGTCGATACGAACACTTAGAATGCACCTAATGTGGCGCTACCTTAACCTCTCTATCGATTCTGACGATAGATCGCTTGATGGACTTTATTGACTTACCTTCTAGAATATTAATTAGTGGTGATTAAGTTTACTATTGATAGATTCGTTTGTTATTTACTAACATTGTACTTTGTCTGCGTTGTAAGTAGATATTGATTTTTTTTACTGTCGACTGTGTAGGTGTAAAATCAATAATATCGTCAATAATGTAGTCAATAATGTTGCCAATAATGTTGTCAATAATGTTGTCAATAATGTTGTCAATAATGTTGTCAATAATGTTGTCAATAATGTTGTCGATTACATTGTCAATAATATGATTGTTAATAATCTTATAACAAATGCATGTACTCGTAGCTAATGACAACTCTAAAGTTTAGTTTGAATATATTGATTTCTATGAAATATTCGGGAAACCGATTGGAATTTTTCTTAATTCTCTGAGTGTGTGAAATCCGCATTGGGTGGACTGTTGGTCTAATCTAAAAATCCTAATCTCTCATTCTGAGAGGAGACTCGAGCTCAGCAGTGAGCTGAATATGGGTTTATAATGATATACTATAGCTCAGGAGCCGTGGAATATTTTTACAATTGATTACTATCAAGTTAATTTTCCGTGAATAGCTTCAACTTGATGAGACCCTCAACTTTTATATTTCCGAAAATTCTTAATTCTGGTAGCTAGCTGGGTTACCAGGTAATGAAAATTTCTGAGCGTCGGAATGAGATAATGTACCACGCCATTTGTAGGATATTGTGAATTGTAAAAATGCTCCACGGATCCTAGATCAACAGAATTTAAAAAACTTTTGCCATTTTATATACCTATTAATGTTAAGTGGAAAACTGTCACATATAAGGATTGCAATGCAGGCTTATTTGCCAAGTTTTCACCAAGATGGTCGCCAATGGTAATTGTATTATAAATATTTAGTTACAATAAAGTTTGTTGGGGCCGGTGGAAAATCCGCTGTCGGGTTTTCCGAGGTATAATGTCAGAAATCGTGATGACCGTTTCAGATTAAGCTGGGTTACCAAGCAATCTAGATAATAGATATACTTTACTTTGCTTGAGATCTAGTATTGATGATTCTACACCTAGGTGTATTAAATGACTCAAAAGTGATTACAAATATAAGAAAACTAATGTCGAACAAAGGTTATGATTCACAACACTTGTCAGGACAACTTAATTGACAAATCAAACTGTAACCAAAATAAGACCCTAGAATGGCAGACAATGACCTTGAGTGAAGTCACGGACTTGTGAACGTTGTGTGTAGGGTTAAAGGTACCTTTGACTGATATCAAACACTCCCCTTTCCCACTCAAGTCACTCTCCCCGCCTATCCCAAGTAACCCATAAAGAATTACACAACAAGAGATGTGGACGGCTCGAACGCCACGAGCACACTGAAGCCAACATGAGATCGAGCGACGTCATATCCGTCTCAGACTACTATATCTTAAACTAGCTTTACGCTTTTTCTTTGTCCCGTCTACGTCACCTATCTTAGCAAATTCTTTTTTTTTCCTTTTCTTGTACGGCCAATCTGCGATCAGTCCTAAGACAATGAACAAATATTAACATTAACATAAGGAGTCCGCGCTCATTTGGTGCGTCCTGATTTTCAAATGTCCAGGTCGAGTATGCGTTTACGTTTAAGACGCCTCAGACAGTCATCAGTCAAGAGTCTGTTTGCCAAGAAATTAGGATAAATAAGTCGCTTCTTGTATCTTTTGGATAGCCCCCTACCTTCATCCTTTAAAATGCAAATTTGCAAATTATTTTGTAGTTCCTCATTCGTGATAAACCACGGCGAGTTGGCGATAGTACGTAGTATTTTATTTTGCATTCTTTGCAGGATATTCAGGCTAGTGAAAATATAATCTTAACCAAATTCTGTAGCAATAACTTTACGCGACACGCTATCACTTAGACCATACACTCAGTCCTATAGCCCTTTAGCATTCTTATACAGCGTCCACACTTCACATCAGGAGTCGGGACGTGTGTGTCCAGTAGGACAATAAATCCGCCGCGCCGTAAGCGGACTACGTACAAACACACACAATATGCAGACAATGTATGGGTCCAGAACATTACTGCACGTTAATTAAAGTGCATTACCTCTCATCATCATCATCTCCTTACCCCTATCCCATTTAATGTGGGGTCGGAAAAATATATCAATCTTTTCCATTCGTCTCTATTACTCGTCAACTCATCATCCACTCCTTTTACACACATGTCCTCTTTCACACAATCCAACCATCTCTTCTTTGGCCTTCCTCTCTTCTTATGTCCTTCCACTTGCACATTCAACATTTTTCTAGTAATATGACTTTCCTCTCTACGCATTACATGTCCATACCAAGCTAACCTTCTACTCCTTCTTTCTGTCACTGGCACCACCTTCAGACTTCCTCTTATATACTAATTCCTTATTTTATCTATTCTTGTCACACCACACATCCATCTCAACATACGCATTTCGTTCACATGCATTCGTTTACTATCCGTCCCTTTCACCGCCCAACATTCTGATCTATACAGCACGACAGGTCTTACGATAAAGTGCATTACCTCTATAGTTCTAAATTTAAACCAATGTAATTTAGTTACTATTACATCCGAAAAATAGAGGCATAATTTATTCGCAACTTCGTCCGCGTGTAATTTAGTTTTTCACAAATACCGCAGGAACCGTGGATTTTTCCAGGGTGTAAAAGTAACCTATGTGTTAATCCAGGCAATTAAAATAAGCTGTTAGTAATGATAATTATAATAATGACACGCCATTTCTATTATCTTGTCAATAACATATCTATGGCAATAGTAACTCGTACACTGTCTCTCGCACGTAGTCCGTCCCGCTCGCACGTCATTATGTTATTACCTGCCCGCTCAGCAGCGAAGCTGTGATTAGCAAGTGATTAAGGTTCATTCAATATAATCATGTAATTATTTATTTGTGTTTTAGAGGCGAGTGTGTTTTGTGCAGCCAGTATATGCGAAACTGCAGATAAATGCTCTATTTTGTCGTTAACTTTTAAAGTCAGGCATGATTGGCGGAAGCATATATCTATATAAATTAAAATGGATCTTCAAAATATATGTGATCCCATAACTTTCGAACTACTGCACAAAATTGGATGATTCTCGGTTAAAGGAAAAGGCTCTTGAGTGGAGTCACGAACTTGTGATCGTTCTGTGTAGGGTTAAAGATGTCTTTGACAGTTAAGTAACACTCCCCTTTTCCACTCAAGTCACTCTCCCCGCCTATCCCAAGTAATCCATAAAGAATTACACAACAAATAATGTGGACGGTTGAAGTCGTTCCCGCCAACCGCTTGCTACCCCTCTCTAACTCCCTATTCCCTAAGAGCCAACACGAGATCGAGCGACGTCATATCCATCTCAGACTACTATTTCCTACAATATTATAATTTAATAGTATACCTACGAGGTGTGAAAATAAAGATTTTTTTCTTTCTTTCTTTTCAGAGCACTTTACAGGGCATGCAAAGAACGAGTCCTAATATATCTATCAACCATAACACATCTGAGAAGAATATTTTATGTCATGATTTCGCTCATACCTCGTGAGTGAATGAGTGAACGGCACGCAGTATCGATCACTAATGAAATGAAGCAGATCGTTCCCGTCGGGATGACGTCACACAGTGTTCGCTCCAACACTGAACTATTTAACAAATATAATCATCATCATCATATCAGCCGATGGACGTCCACTGCAGGACATATGCCTTTTGTAGGGACTTCCAAACATCACGATCCTGTGCCGCCTGCATCCAGCTAATCCCTGCAACTAGCTTGATGTTGTCAATCCACCTGGTGAGGTCGACTAACACTACGCTATTTAGTGCGGGGTCACCATTCCAGCACCTTGGGACTCACACGTCCATCGGCTCTTCGAACTATTACGTACACCGCCCACCACCATTTTAGCTCAGCGACTCGCTCATGTTAGTGATTTTGTTTCTTTTGCGGATCTCCTCATTTCTGATTCGATCACGCAGAAGTATTCCTAGCATAGCTCGTTCCATCGCCCGCTGTGTGACTCCATGAGCCATTTTATGAGTCCCATAGTTAGCGATCGATCTCGGCTAATATCATTGATAATGATAGTTACAAAATTTTACTCTTGTCATAATAGAATTCTAAGCCCACCAACCACTGGAGCAAGCAGCATGGTGAGTCTAAACTCCATGTCCACCTGGCGCTGTACACGTCATGAAACTTTTTTTTTTAATCTTTACAAGTTAGTCCTTGACCACAATCTCACCTGATGGTAAGTGATGATGCAGTCTAAGATGGAAGTGGGCTAACTTGTTAGGAGAATGAAAATCCACACTCCTTTCGGTTTCTACACGACATCGTTCCGGAACGCTAAATCGCTTAGCCGTACGTCTTTGTAGGTAGGGTGGTGACTAACCACAGCCAAAGTTTCTCAACAGCCAAACCTGGACCAATTAAGAAAATCTCTGCCGAGCCGGGGATCGAACCCAGCACCTCCGTTTTGTAAATTCACCGAGGCGTCAAGTTAGTTGTTCAAACGCCACAGCCGTGTGTAGCCGTGTAACCTGCAAGCATCGTGTACATTACAACCTACACAGTCTAACTGCACCGGAAACTACTTACGAAGGTACTTAGATACTTAATTTACAACTAGCTTAGTACAGTACTGTACAGTTGGTCTAGTAAAGCAGGTGCACTTCATAGAAGATAGCAGTGGCTACTCTTAGAAAGCTTTGGGCTAGGGACAACCCACCACCTCCCTTTCAACATGGCCTTTTCAACCTCTCGGTAATTTGGGCCGAATCGAGGGAGGGCGAACCCAGTACTTGCTCTTTGCGTGTTCCCGGGACGCCTTTTTGACTCCCTACAAGTTATTTTCTCTTTTCGCTCCTTGTCCCTTGATATTCAGTCTCCCCCTTCTGGGGCTGGACGACACACGTGACGTTGAGATCCGCTCGCCCGCCGCGGTCTATACATCACCTTTGGCCGGTGGTCAACGGTCCAGAGCGCTCCGCCTCTCGCGAACTCCCGTAGCTTGCCGAAGTTGACCGCCGAGCTAACGAGATCCTGGTAGTACAAGCTTTGCGCTATCATCATCATCATCATATCAGCCGATGGACGTCCACTGCAGGACATAGGCCTTTCAAACATCACGATACTGAGCCACCTGCATCCAGCGAATCCCTGCGACTCGCTTGATGTCTCCAGTCCACCTGGTAGTGCGGGGCCGCCACTCCAGAACTTTGGGACCCCAGTACAGTACAGTAGGTCTAGTAAAGCAGGTGCACTCCATAGAAACTAATGGGCCAGCGTGGTGGACTATTAAATTAACCCCAGTCATTCAGAAAGGACAGTGAGCCGAATATGGGTTGTCAAAATCATAACCAAATCACTGAAAAGGAAGATGAAACCAAATTACAGAAACATGCCAACTTACTTAAAAGAGAGGGTATTTTGACCTAAAACCCACGGAAGTGCAACCGATGTTTAATGCAAATAAATAAATTATTATTATCCCTATCATGCTGATCTCATAAGCCTCAGACATTAAGTCTCATGTATCTGGCAGTACTTTTTTTAAATGATCATAAAAAGTTTATTGTCGTTCTACTAAATAAAAAAAAAATTATCACATTTTTTGAGACGTGATTAAGTATATGAACATTTAAATTTTTAAAAAATACTTTGACAATACGAGCCAAAACGCCTGGCAGCGATGGTCAGACATATTTCAACTGTTTCATGACGTCACGTTAACAAATCCTACTAATATTCTAAACGCAAAAGTTTGTATGGATGTATGTTTGTAACTCTTTAACACCGCACATACTGAACCCATTTGGCTGAAATTAGGAATGGATATAGATTTTACTCTAGATTAACACACATCCTTTTCATCTCGAAAAAAATACTTGGTTCCCGAGGGATTTGTAAAAACTAAATTCCAGGCTATTCCCTTATAAACGCAGCGTTTGACTGACGTTTAGTACACCAAGTAACATTGTGATCACCAAACGGACGACAGCGTTTTTGTCGATTGGAAAATTTGAAAAGTACATGATTTTTAAATCAAGTTGTATAAGATATCCTTAACTTTTTTAATTGATACTCTTATTTATAATTAGATAATATTTCGAACCTTTATTCCATGTATTATACAAAATTAATATTGTTTATATTAAGTTTTATATTATGAGTCAATTACCCTATTATCTTGGAGGTGGCATTTCCCCTTACAAACCCTACCACAAAAATCTCTACTGTTCGTGCTATAGTTAAAACCTTCCAAAATTACCATGTTAATGTGCAATTGACTGTATTCACCTTTTTTATTTTCCAAAAAAAGTTTCAACAGGCCCTTTATGATAAGGTATTTATGGGCCCTAATAATTGTTTTACTAGCAGCTTGTTAAGTTGTCCGTCTCTCTCAGAAGCTTGTTAAATGATCCTCCTGTCACACCGATATGTAACAAGATTACCTAATAATTACTTGATCAAGTTGTTTAGCCATTTTGTAAAGGTACCATATATTTATTTCAATTAACATTTGTAAAATCAGGTTTTAAGGCGAAATAATTATAAATATTGTTAAAAATTTGATTGGTTTTATCAATTTTTTATTTACAATGTGTTACCTAATTTCTTTACCTGCATTATAGTGGTCTTATTTACTTGCACAATATTCAAATTTTTATTAAAATAAAGAAGGAACGTGATTACCATTTCTTTGGAAATTGTTAGATTTATAATCAAACTATTTATGCATATGTATCATTGACCTCTTATAATAAAAGGACAATCATGTAGAAAATTTCACTTAAAAACTGGCCAATTTTGCTTTGACAGTTTCAGAATTATTGGTAGAGAAAATTATACCTAAAAGCCTTTAAATATAGTCCAATATTCAATAAAATCCTAAATCTAGAGCAAATTAAACCTTAAGAATTGAATTTAAGGTTGTATTTGCAAATGCGACTATTTGAATTGAGTGCCAAGAAGTTGTGTTTGGTACTTATTGAGTGGGGGCATTTTTTGGTCGCTGATTGTGCATCCATTTTTAATAGGAGATCAATGTTAAATATTTACCTATACAAGTTAGTTCAGGCTAATGTTAACGAAACGAACAAAAACTTAGAAGTAAAAAGAGTTAGTAGATATTTCCTTCTAGACATTTCTTAGCTCATGTTGTTATAAGTTTTGTTTTCACAATTGTGAATATGAAGATAAACACACATAAAACACCATTTTTTTTGAACTCATTAACAAACTCTTAATTAGATAGGTAATAATGTTACGTGTCGGTGTAAAAGCAGCCACGCGTGTCTGTTAAACGATTTACCATATTATACGCTTTAAATCTTTGATAATAGGCTGCAAGAGGTCCCAATTACTAATACAGTCCTCAATTAGACCGTCAAATGATACTATAAACTGATCAACTCGATATTCGGTCCAATCAATTCGAATTTCGGTGGTATGATGTAACCACTTTATTGATGCTTTTACTTACGCGCTAGCGGTGGTGAAGTGATTCTCAACAGAGAAGTCCTGGGTTCAATCCTTAGCTCAGTCAGTTTAGAATTTTAGAATTTAAAAATTAATCCAGGTCTGGTTTGGTGGCATAGATACCACCACCAGATAGTGGAGATTCACAACCCATATTCGGCTCACTGTTGAGCACGAGTCTCCTCTCAGGATGAGAGGGGCTAGGTCTTAGTCCACCACGCTGGCTGAATTGGCAGACTTAGACCTAGAGAATTAAAAAAAATCTCAGGTATGCAGGTTTCCTCACAACGTTTTTCCTTCACCGTTAGAGACACGTGATATACATATAATTTCTTAAAATGCACACAACTGAAAAGGTTTCCCCTGGTTGGATTCGAACCCTCCGGAACACCCTCCGGAATCGGAGGCAGAGGTCATATCCACTGGGCTATCACGGCTCTAACCTTTGACGAAATTCCAACCTTCGCCACTGGTACCTACTTAAGACTACTACTACTAGGTAATATTATTTTGATATTTATATGATTTTGTCAGTATTAACGAGTCTTTCCGATAGCAGGTGTCGATCTATTATACAAATGAGTAAGGTGCGTTATTTGGTCGTTTGTATAATTTTAAACTACCGCCATAAAACGTCGAATTGAGAAGTTATTAAGTGGTCGAACCTCTTTATAAGCGACTTGGTTTTAGTTTGAAACTTTACTGCGGAGTTAATAAAGAATACTGCCTACTATATATAGTACTTTGACTGCGTGGAATTACAGAAAAAGTATTAACATAAATATTTTTAACTAGCCGCACAGAGTAACCAGAGTGAGTCTTTACAAGCAACGTACTGAAGCCGGCGAAACCCGCATCTACAAACCTTTTTCATAATTTGTAATTTCAAAATTTAACACTAACAGCAATTACGTAAATATAATATAATAATCAATAATTACCAATAAAAAATACTCCATCTTATTTCTTTAGTTTTTGTGAACAGTTTTTTTTTAATATTTAAAGACATAAGACGCCATTTTTCTTGAATAATATTGAAAAATACTGATTAGATTTCCTATCATCAAATTTACTAAATGTAATCGATCCCCATGGCGTAACTGTATATTAATAATTGTAAATTTAGCATCCGGGGTTCCCCTACTATAATCTATACTAATATTATAAAGCTGAAGAGTTTGTTTGTTTGTTTGATTGAACGCGCTAATCTCAGGAACTACTGGTCCGATTTGAAAGATTCTTTCAGTGTTAGATAGCCCATGTATCGAGGAAGGCTATAGGCTATATATTATCCCCGTATTCCTACGGGAACGGAAACCACGCGGGTGAAACCGCGCGGCGTCAGCTAGTATTCTTTATAAATATAATAATATGACATCACAAATCGTTTATTAAAATGTCACAGTCACAAATAAACACTGGTTATCTAAACACTCGCTTTACTCGTGTATTGATTAACCGTAGTCAATATATGGTTACAAGTATCAAACACAAAAGAACGCTAGGATGTGTTCTTGTGTGTTTGCAATTATTGTTATGTTCCTACTTTTGCATGTCGAAACAGTTTAGACTGTATACTACACCCTCAGACCAATTATTGTATAGGACCTGCCTCGCTAGACGCTACTTTTCTGTCAAAGTATATGATCAACGATCTAATGCGATTATAAAAACTGTCTCTATAGTGTCGATGTTAAATAGTTGTAATCGTGTTCGTCGGTTCAAGAGCTCCGTAAAAATACCTTTTTGTGTAATTGAATTGTGTAAAAAACAGGCAAAAACTTCCAGTTTAGTATAAGATATATACCAAATCTAAGCTCGTTTTCCTCAGAAAATGACAGACAATTTTGTTTGTGACCATGAGTGCGATACAGGTCCTTCTATAATTGGTCTGAGACTACACCTAATAAAAACCTGTCACTCGCATTTGAGAAACTCTCTTCCTGTAACAGACAAGTGACGTCACAAATTGTATTGAAATGTCACAGATATCAGGCACTGGTTATCTAAACACTCACTTTACCCGTATATCGATTCGCTCAAAAGTAATTAAGCTTTTGATGTCACAGTGACGTCACGCATCGTTTATTCAAATGTCACAGTCACAAATATCAGGTACTAATATATTAACCATCACGGATTTACTTAAAAAAATTATACTCTTTATTAAAATAATGATATCACAAATCGTTTATTCAAATGTCACAATTACAAATATCAGTTACTCATAAGTTAACTATCATGGATTTATTTACAAAAATAATACTCTTTATTAAAATAATGATATCACAAATCGTTTATACAAATGTCACAATTACAAATATCAGTTACTCATAAATTAACCATTATGGATTTATTTAAAAAAATAAAACTCTTTATAAAATAATGATATCACAAATCGTTTATTCAAATGTCACAGTCGCAGGTATCAGGTACTGGTTATCTAAACACTCGCTTAACCCGTATATCGATTAACCGCAGCTAATGACAGACACACATTATCAATCCGAGCGGGGCCCGAGCGTCTAATTATCGCGGGCGCAATCTAAAACCGACAACCTTAAGCCGAAGGTGTTAAAAAACCGATTGGGACGATTTAAAATAAGGTGTAGTCCAAGAGCTAGTTGTGATTTTATACTCGCATTCGAGAGTAACTTAGCTTTTAATGTCACAGTGACATCACACATCATTTATTCAAATGTCACAGTCACAAATATCAGGTACTAAAAAGTTAACCATATAAAAAAAGATATTAATATTCTATATCAAAATAATAATGACGTCATAAATTCTTTGCTCACGTGTTACATTCACAGACTCACAGATATTACTGGTACTGGTTATCTAATATCTAATTTTTTAAGAATGGACACGCCAAATATTATTGTCAACCAGTCTGGAATCAAACCCAAAACCACTTGGCTTGATTATCTTAAAAAACCTCTGTGTTTTATTTCTGTAGATACTCCTGACTGATTATTGACAGGTTGCATCCAAATAGTGTGAGTAGATATTTAAATCTAAAGTCGAAACAAACTGACGCTTTTAAAACTATTAGTAAAGGTATGAAATACGATTTTACAAAACTATATATATTTTTTTATATTTGCTATAGGTACCTTTTAACTATGTATGATCAATATTAATATTCCACGACAACTAGTCGGAAAAGACTGTGTTAGGGGAAGGCACGACAAAAATCCTGCGGATGATATTAATTGTTGAGCTATTGATGTTATGCCCATGTTACATGTTGACCCCACAATCTCCCACCGTCTCTCGGCCTATAAGAAAAAGACGAGAGGACAATCTTCTGGGATCTTAATTGGGTCGCGCGGTATGCTCGGAATCTTGTCCCCGAAACTTTTATTTTACACGTTTTGTCTGTTTCGTGCTGTTTTTTGGTGTCTTTTTGGTGCTTTTTTGGTGTTGTGATTGTTTTCGTTTGGCCGGTCGTACGTCTCTGTCATGGCGGCGTCCGTCCGTCTGTCCTGGACCATTTCACTTTTAAATTCGACCAGGACTCGTGTCTGTCGTTGTAAAATGTTTTGATTGTTTAGAAAGATTCTGCTGTCGGTGTTTTGGGTTTAATAGAATGACAGTGTTTCGAAAATTCCTTCATTTATGTGTGTTTCTTTCAAAATGTTTAAATGTTGTATAGAAAAGCCTTGCCCTTGATAACTAAACTTTAACTAAATTTTATGCATTGTACGGTGCTGATTTAAACAGATAGTTAGTTAATTGGCTGATTAAGACAATTTTACTCTTTATCAATCAGACAACAATTCGATTGATGATACAAAATAAGTATTGTAAAAGCATCTGCTGCACAATTTTCACGAATCTCACTAAAATCGGTAAACGGAACGGAAAAAAACAACGAATAATAATATCGGTACCGAAATAATGTAAATGTATGAAACTATGTAACAAACAATTTTTCGTTTGTTTTATGGTTTCATTGTAATATAACAAAGTAAATTTCTGTAAGTATTAAGTGTAAAACAGTATTTTTAAGTAATACTTATATCTCTCATCTCTCCTAGATAACACACAAGCTGTTGTTATTTGCTCACCTATTGTTATTGTTAAGTTTATTCAAAAGCTTTATTTGCCAATAGACATACAACAAAAACGTAATCTTTCACTATTATGGTTTTATATAAATGTGAAATTTCAGTAAATATTCACTGAAAAACAATATTTCAAGAAATGAATCCGCACTAAATCTGGGTCAGTGCAGAAGCAGTCTTTATTTTCTGGCTGATTCTGGCCAATGTACACTATAATAAAAACATAAAATATATCACTAAAATGGTTTTTTTTATAGTAGTTAAAAAATGCAGTTCTTATAACTATTCAGCGTAAACAGGCAATTTGAGTAATGTACCTTTGCCTGCTCCCGGGCAGCGCAAGCGGTCGTTAACTCGCTGATTTAAACAGACAGTTTGTTAATTGGCTAATTAAGACAACTTTACTCTTCATTAGTCGAACAACATAACAACTAATAGGGAAACAAAATACAAAGTTATTAGTAATAACTATTTCAAACCAACAATACTTCTTACGAATCTTATCGAATCTTACGAATTTCACGTAAAAGCAAATCGTTATCGAAGCTTTGTAAAAATGTCTTAACCCCTATGATCCCCTATCCCGTATCTTATAAAGATTGAGTCCTGGCTCTGTTTTTTTTTTATTCTTTACAAGTTAGCCCTTGACTACAATATCACCTGATGGTCAAGTGATGATGCAGTCTAAGATGGAAGCGGGCTACTTGTTAGGAGGAGGATGAAAATCCATACCCTATTCGGTTTCTACACGGCATCGTACCGGAACGCTAAATCGCTTGGCGGTACCGTCTTTGCCGGTAGGGTGGTAACTAGCCACGGCCCAAGCCTCCCACCAGCCAGACCTGGACCAATTAAGAAAATCTCAATCTGATCGAACCCAGGACCTCCGTTTTGTAAATCCACCGCGCATACTACTGCGCCACGGAGGCCGTCAAAAACTCTGTGAAAATATGGACCTTTAAAATGATATTAAATGAATAATTGGAGTCTTGCAAATAAATTATCAATATGAAGTCCGTAAAAATGTTCGCAAAAATCAAGCTGTCATTTTAGTAAACAACCCCGTAACCAGACATCGAACCTGTAACCGTGCGCGGCGGAGCAAGGAATCAATTAGTATTCGTTTTAAACTCAATTTCATGCGCGTGCGAATCTGATAGCTGACGCGTTGAGAACAGGAACCGATGAGAGTGACGTTAATGACTTATGAGAGTTGGTGTATTTTATTTTATACCACTTAATAAATTAATTCTCTATGGCTCTCGTAACGTGGACTTTTACAAACAAGATAAGCAACAAAATAAGAACTTGTCAGAGGGCTATGGAGAGAAGCATGCAACACTTAAGGAAAATTCAAAAGACAAGAAATAAGAAAAAAGACAAAAATGACAGATGCTTTACATCAAGCTCTGAAACTAAAATGGAACTGCGCCGGCCATGTAGCGAGGTGCTCAGACCAACGTTGGACTATTAGATCACTAAATGGATTGGTCCACAAGGAAAAAGAAACGTGGGCAGACCACAGAAGCGATGGACGGATGATATAATTGCGATAGCCGGGAAAAGCTGGATGACAATAGCGCGGGAAAGTGAGAAATGGAAGAAATTGGAGGAGGCCTATACCCTACAAAGGGATTCCTATAAACTTTATTTAATACTAGCGAACGCCCGCGACTTCGTCCGCGTGAAACACGATGTAAACATTCAACTACGCCTACCCTACCCTTACGCTATCCCTACCCTACTCCTACCTTAGCCCTACCCTAATATTTATAAGATCTACAATTAATTAGAACATTTTATGATTCTATTTTTTATAGTTTAGGCAGCGTACGCAAAATAAGTAACTTTTCTGGTTGATTTTTTGACACCTTGTGTCCGAAAATCCCAAATATCTTACAGAACAGTATATTTTTCCAAAATAAAATTTAGCCTATGTTACTTATGGATAATGTACCTTTTGAATAGTGAAAGAATTTTTAAAATCGGTCCAGTAGTTTTTGAGCCTATTCATTACAAACAAACATACAAACAAAGTTTTCCTCTTTATAATATTAGTATAGATTACTAACATAGAATTAAGAAAATATATAATATTTTGTAATTAGGTTAAGGTTTATAGGAAATAAAAGGCTTTATTATTATTATTATTAAAATAGAATTGTCTATCTGTGTTATATCAGTCGATATGATCTCTGCTTATGATTCAGAGGGCGTAGATTTAAATCCGGTTCGGGGCATGCACCTCAGACTTTTCACTTTAATTAATTGAAATTAAATATCACGTACCTCAAACGGTTAAGGAACCTCAAATCAAATCAAATCAAAAATCATTTATTTCAAGTAGGCTCAGTTTACAAGCACTTTTAACACGTCAGTTGACTATTTGTAAAGATTCTACCACCGATTCGGAAGGCAGGTTCTACTGAGAAGAAACCGGCAAGAAACTCAACAGTTGCTCTTTTTAAAAAAAGAAGGAGGAATGTAGTAAATATGCAGGTTGCAGGCAGGAAATACCTCGTGAGGAAACCTGCCTAGCAGAAAATTTTCTTAATTCTGTGCGTGTGTGAAGTCTGCCAATCCGCATTGGGCGAGCGTGGTGGCCTAACCCCTCTCATTCTGAGAGGAGACTCGAGCTCAGCAGTCGTATATGGGTTGATAATGATGCATACAATACAGAGTTGAAGATGTAAATGAATTCCCACGCCATGTTGGCAGTGATGGTGACCGGGGAAGATGGCGCGTAAAATTAATTACATTCGTATTCGTTCCTCTGGCCACTGAACCTTGTGGATACCGAGTGAGATGATGTCTGCAAATTAAATAATATCTTAATTAATTAATTAATTATATAATATCATTTTATTTTATTCTTTACAAGTTAGCCCTTGACTACAATCTCACCTGATGGTAAGTGATGATGCAGGCTAAGATGGAAGCGGGCTAAATTGTTTGGAGGACGATGAAAATCCACACTTCTTTCGGTTTCTACATGACATCGTAAACACACTAAATCGCTTGGCTTGGTAGGGTGGTAACTAGCCACGGCTGAAGCCTCCCACCAGCCAGACCTGGACCAATTAGGAAAACCTCAATCGGCTCTGCCGGGGATCGAACCCAGGACCTCCGTCTTGTAAATCCACCGCGCATACCTCTGCGCCACGGAGGCCATCAAATACAGTAAATGCTCAACCAAAACTCGCAAAACGCATTTTGATGATAGTTTGAATATATTGAATTTTTTTAGACATTCGCAAAGTAAGGAAAACATTATAGTTATAGAGACTTATAATTTTCTCTTATAGTCTAATATTAATAGAAAAAGAGGAAATGAGGGTCTCGGAACGCTCGACCGAAGTGATAATTTAAACCTGCTGCCGTATTCGTTACAGAAAGGGAAGCTACACAGAGTGGCGCCGTAACGCGTTACGTTATCAAGCGGTTTACCCTCTCGTAAGAAGTTTTCTCTTCAAAAAGAACAAAATAATTTGACTATGTACAAGTCGCCTGTACTTCCATCTTGCTTCACTCACTTAACAGGTGAGATCGCAGTCAAAAGTTAATTTGTCATAAAATTAAAAACAAGCAGAAGAACCAAAGTCACCGACATAGCTCAACGAGTTGCGAAGCTGAAGTGGCAATGGGCGGGGGGACATAGTTCGAAGAGCCGATGGACGTTGGGGTCCCAAAGTGCTGGAATGGCGACCCCGCACAAGTAAGCGCAGTGTTGTGTGACATCAAGCGAGTCGCAGGGAATCGTTGGATGCAGGTGGCTCAGTATTGTGATGTTTGGAAGTCCCTACAAAAGGCCTATGTCCTGCATTGGACGTCCATCGGCTGATATGATGAGAATTAAAAAGAAAAAGTATGTCTGGCTAACACAGGCTCATAGTCAATAACAAAATAATTCGTTTTAGAAGTTAGTCAGCGAAGTAATAATTTGAACTCCAGCACAAGATTGATATCCGAGGCGAAGTTTAATTTCGCGGTACCTCTTAATTAGCCAATTAACAAACTGTCTGTTTAAATCAGCGCTAACAATTCGCGAGTTAACGACTGCTTGCACTGCCCGGGAGCAGGCAAAGGTACATTATTAAAATAGGGATGATGACAGTTTTTTAAATTGTATATAAATTAAGAGTATGCTTATAATAAAGCAGTTTTGTAAAAGGAACAGGGTATCTGCGATCATTACCTTCGGAGCTACAGGGATTTAAAGGGTCAGATTTGCGGCGCTGCCGCGGATCCCTGAAAAACGCCCCATACATAATGGCACGAACTAATGACGTCGTAGGTAATGTAATGATCGTTAGATTTGTATGTGCGTTCAAACAAAATTACTAATATCTTTGTTATTTGTGCGTTTATGTTTATAGTTCATTTATTAAAAAATATCACATTTAATGTAAGGAAGCTAAAATTGTTTGAATTTTCATCTAATTACGATAAAAGATTTTTAATCGATTTTGAAATTTTATCTCATTTATTTTTGAAAATCCAGACAATCTTTGCTTTTTATATATAAATTAGTGAACATTGACTCTGTTTACCCGAATGTATAATAAAAATCAATATATTCAAACCTAGTCATCATCCCCATTGCCTGTTTACAATTAATAGTTATAGTAACTGCATGTTTAAATTACTATAAAAAAACATTTTAGTGATATACTTTATGTTTTTATTACATTGTGATTGGCCAGAATCACCCAGAAAGTATCGACTGCTTCTGCGCTGCCCCAGAACTAGTGCGGATACATTTCTTGAAATACTGTTTTACTCTGAATAGTTACTGAAATTATACGCTTCGATAAAACAAACAAAAAACAGTTTTTAAGGGAAATTCCTCCGAGCAACCTTGTATTTTTCTCTCTAGGCTAATCTCGCAATCGGCTAGACCGATTTTGACGACATTATCTCTTGGAAACAGCTGACATAATAAAGAATAACATAAGCTACATTTCATCCCCATACACTAAATAAACTAAATAAAAATCGTGAAAATAAGTAATAATCTGCAAGTTAATCCAATTAGTCAGTAAAGTGAGCGCGCACAAAACCGTGATCACCACACAACGTTCAGTTGAAAGCAATAATTGAATCCGGCTAACTCGCCTAATATATGAGCGGGTAACCTTATCTAAGGCAGTTCCCCGTTCGACCATGCACGAGCATTTCTAATTTAACAATAGGTATGTACCTACAATGTCGAGCTGTGATAGCCCAGTGGATATGACCTCTGCCTCCGATTTCAGAGGGTATGGGTTCGAATCCGGTCGGCATGCACCTACAACTTTTTTAATTGTGTGCATTTTAAGAAATTAAATATGACGTGTCTCAAAACGGTGAAGGAAAAACATCGTGAGGAAACCTGCATACCAGAGAAATTTACATAATTGTTTGCATGTGTAAAGTCTGCCAATCCGCATTGGGCCAGCGTGGTAGACTATTGGCCTAACCCTTCTCATTCTGAGAGGAGACTCGAGCTCATCAGTGAGCCGAATATGGGTTGATGACGACAAATAATTTGTCAAAAAGTTGTCCGTTATTATTTTGTCAGATACAAAACACAGTTAGAAAAAATACGGATAATTATAAATGAATAATAATAAATTTACTAATTACTACTACTAAGTTCACATCACTACTTAGCCCTAAAGCAAGCGTAGTTATAGTCTGTGTTATGATTCTTACATTTGCAGAACTAGGAGACGACGAAGAAGGAGATTTTTGCATTTGAAGAATTAGAAGACAAACGTGTAATTGGATTTGAAGAACTAGCTCATGCTATTGAAGAACAAGAAAACAATTAATATTATTAGTATTATTCTTTCAAATGAAAAACTAGAAGACAAACTTGTGATTCTAGAATTTGAAGAACTAGAAGATGACGTGTTATTCTTACATTTACAGAACTAGAAGACAAACTTACGATACTTGTATTACAAGTAGAAGTCGAGCGTGTACCATACCGCGAAGAGCAAACCGTCGTGGTACGGAATGGGGGCGTCTGATAAGTAATTAAACGCAATAAATAATTCTGAAACGCCCACGTATTTGTTGATACTTTGGCCGGGCTCGTGATTCGGACTTTTCTATTGAGAAAACTCACATTATATTGTTATCGCCGAGTTGCAACGACTTGCGGTACGGACGGCTTCAGTGTGCTCTTGGCGTTTGAGATGTCCGCATCTCTTGTTGTGTAATTCTTTATGGGTTACTTGGGATAGGCGGGGAGAGTGACTTGAGTGGAATAGGGGAGTGTTAGATATCTGTCAAAGGCGCCTTTACCCTACACACATCGTTCACAAGTACATGATTTCACTCAAGGTCATTCTCTGCCATTCTAGGGTCTTATTTTGGTTTTAGTTTGATTTGTTAATTAAGTTGTCCTGACAAGTGTTGTGAATCATAACCTTATTTCGACATTAGTTTTCTTTTATTTGTGATCACTTTTTAGTCTTATAATAATATGAAATAGTGCTTACCATCTGTAAGGTGACATTGCTCTTTTCTATGGCAACATCGTTGATAGTAAGATTATATTTTTGACATCCCATTGAAATAAAGTTCAAATTTTAATAAAAATTGTTATAGGCGAATATTATAGAATAACATCGATGAGTATAAAATAGCGGAGCACACATTTAGATCATTCATGCTTACTAGTTCCAGAACCTGATCTTTTAAGGTGAGATCTTGGAATTCATCGCATGGGATTCTATACACCCTCAATGTTTTTGGAGGATTTGAAATTTGCTAAGAATCAATCCTGAATGTCTTGATTATGGGATGATTTTAAGAAGTAGAGATTTTTTTGAAAGAGCTCGTCCGAAAATATACCTACGACTGCCATATTTTTTTTGTCTGTATGCAGCATTGCTGTGTTTTCACCTGAAAGGTTTGCCGGTATACTTAGAACCTCATGAGGCTCAATACTTTTAGGTCGATTTACGTAATACGTGTTCACAGAATGCCCTGCAGTGTGTTGCTCTGTTTATAGGCATCGGCTTTCCAACTACCATTGCTTGGTGCGTCCATAAAAAATGGTTTGTATATAATTTTTTAATGACTGTTAGTGTAACTCTAACCAGCCCAAGTTCGATTACCAAAACTGGGAAATATTTGTATATGGTTGTGTTGTTTTTGCTCAGTTCCAGTATGTGTTTATTAAAATAATATTATCTATGAATATTTTACAGTTACTTGTTTATAGTTTAAGAATATTTTACTTACAATTAATTTATCCAAATGAAAATATACCAAAACAGAAACGTACCGAGAACATGAAATAAATTGATAAACCATACCTAACCAGATACCTACCAGTTTATAAGCATCTTCCTAGTTCCTGTATATTATAATCAATCGTGCTTGGTAATAAAGACTATAATCGCTTGAGTTAGTATGGTGTTTGTATATGCACTAGGAATACTAAGTATTCAGCTTTTTTTGGGACAGACTTAAAAGCAAATGAAGCTTTAATAACTCAGTGGCAAAACTTTGTACAGGCTACTAAGGGTAATTGTACTACTACTAGTAAAGTCCCGCGACAACCACTCGGACGAAGTTCCTTCAAAGGAGATGGTCCAAAATTGTATGGATCCCAGGATAAGTCATTGTACCCTAGCGGAAATAAAAAAAGATATTTTTTTAACTATTTTTGATTATACATATCTACGAATTTACTATAATTCTTTCGAAATAATATTCATTATCTCCCAAGAAATGCTACGATAATCTGGGTAATAATGGCGGATAGATGACGTTTTCAATGCAGTAATCGATTTGACGTTTGCTGTCAATTGTCATGTCATAGTTACTCTATGGGCGCCATCTTGATATAACTTGGGTTTTCATTTTATTTGTTTCTTTTTATTTAGTTAGATTTATTCACTTTAATATTTTTTAATAAAAACCTTGTATTTTTTAAATTTTAATGATACGGGATACAAGAGTAGACCTGAAATAGACTATCATCTCCTTTAAAGAACAGAGTTTCACACAAAATTTCACCTATTACCGGGACAGGCATATTAACATGCACTCCAAGGTATGCTAGTGTAACACACCAATTAATATGAACTTGGGACTGGTACTGAAAATGTTATTATAGGTGTTTGGAGGCCATTGGATCAGCTTCCACCTTCACACAGGAAGTAACGTAACAGAAAAAGTAAGAAGGAAGGTGGATTTACAAGACGGAGGTCCTGGTTTCGATCCCCAGCTGGGCCGATTGAAGTTTTCTGAATTGATCCAGGTCTGGCTGGTGGGAGACTTTGGCCGTGGCTAGTTACTAACCTCCCTGCCGACAAAGATGTACCACCAAGTGATTTAGCATTACGGTACGATGTCGTGTAGAAACCGAAAGGGATTTTCATCCCTTGTAACAAGTTATCCCATGACCATTTTAGATTGCATCATCTTAGCATCAGGTGAGATTGTAATCAAGGGCTAACTTGTAAAGAATAAAAAAAAAGTAATACTATAAGAAATTGTAATGTTGTTTTCATCAATTGTAAGTTATAATACTGTATGTTTTTTTAAAAAAGAGCAAATGTTAAGTTTCTTGCCGGTTCTTCTCAGCAGAACCTGCCTTCCGAACCGGTGGTAGAATCTTTACAAATAGTCAACTGACGTGTCAAAAGTGCTTGTAAACTGGGCCTAATTGAAATAAATGAATATTGATTTGATTTAATTTTGTGGAATTGAGGTAGTCAATGACTTCGCAAGAAAATTAATGTAAATTATCATCTCCGTTTTCCATTTTACATTTTAACGGTAATCGCGACAAAAAATTTTCTATACTCATTTCTAATGTTCTATTTATATTTATAATAATAATAATAATAATAATTTATTTTATTTCAGAATTACAAATCCATATATTGTTAGTATATTAGTAGGTGACATTTTCATCTTACTTATTAAATTAAATTAGTACAGTTAGTAAATTTGGAATTTTTTTTTTGATAATATTTTTAGTTTATAATAAATTAATATTTACAAGAAAATGGATCGAAATTAGTTCAGAGACTTACATTTGCATTAATAGTATATTATGTATGGATTCCCAAAATTTCATCAGGAACTCCCTAGTTTGTAACTTCATACACTAAAATAACTGGGAAAAATAAGCCTACTACCTATTTAAACGAATACAATCTAACGTAACATTTTGATTTTTTATTTGTTTGTAAGTTACGATTTAACTCGAAATCTTCTCGAGTAAAATAGGCTAATCACTCCAAATATTCTCACTAGAATAGGAACGACATGGTCACACTACTAGTCTACTATAAAAAATGTATATAAAACGTGGTGTCCTTAACAATATTAAAAAGAATATCCTGCATTATTGTAAAGTGTGGTGTCTCTAGCTATATCAATTAACGTGGTATTCAAAGTGGATTATCATCAGCGGAGGGCGAACGTGTTAATACCAACGCATTGTAGTAATTATTACATTGTTGTATCATTATTAATTGCTACAAACAACTATAATTACACATTTATTTCAAGTATAATAATCTGTTTGTTATGCCTCTACCACTAGTAGAGCAGATCCGGGAAAAAGCCAGCAAGATACTCAGTTTTTAAACGAACGATCAATATTTTATTATTGACTAAAGAGCCAACGATCAATATTTTATTATTGACTAATAATTTTAAACTTTGTAGTTGTTCACGAGATTTTTAATGTCTATATTAGGAGAGGAGGCCAAAGAAGAGATGGTTGGATTGTGTGAAAGAGGACATGTGTGTAAAAGGAGTGGATGATGACGAGTAATAGAGACGAATGGAAAAGATTGATATATTTTTCCGACCCCACTTAAATGGGATAAGGGTAAGGAGATGATGACGACCTTGTTGCATGGATCATGCATTAAATATAGACATTAAAAATCACCTATTATATCCTAATCGTCGTCGTCGTTATCAACCCATATACGGCTCACTGCTGAGCTCGAGTCTCCTCTCAGAATGAGAGGGGTAAGGCCAATAGTCCACAACGCTGGCCCAATGCGGATTGGCAGACTTCACACACGCAGAGAATTGAGAAAATTCTCTGGTATTCAGGTTTCCTCACGATGTTTTCCTTCACCGTTTGAGACACGTGATATTTGATTTCTTAAAATGCACACAACTGAAAAGTTGGACGTACATGCCCCGGACCGGATTCGAACCCACACCCTCCGGATTCGAACCTACCTAGTTGTTATACCTTGTCATAATTATCTATGTTGTCAAAAACAAATCGTAAAATTGGTTTCAAGAATCCCAAAAATGGGTATCGCCCGGGGCCAACTTCATTAGATCATTATTTTATGGCCCCAATTTGGGCTTAAAGCCTATGATTTGGGTCAATATCGGGCAATTAGGGCCCTTCCCAGAACGAGGGTATGATTTGTGATGTCTCTTATTATGTGCGCTAATCTTTTTTAAATTTTTAATTTAGTTGAAGTAGGCAATATTTTTTTTTATTATTTACAAAATAGCCCTTGACTACAATCTCACCTGATGGTAAGTGATTATGCAAACTAAGATGAAAGCGGGCTAATTTGTTAGGAGAAGGATGAAAATCCACACCCCTTTTGGTTTCTAAGCGACATCTACTAAATCGCTTGAAAAGAAGAAAGAAAGAAAGAAAGAAAAAAGTTTTATTAGTGAATTATGCCACACAACACAATTTATTCTTTAACAATATCCTGCGATGTGTGGCACAACCCAGTAAAGGGATCCAACTCAGCATAATGCTACATACTCTTTAAATAAAAAGAGCATGCAGCGCTGGTTTTCAGTTGGAACCGTTGACCGTTGACCAGATGCCAGAAGATGCTTGACGGTACGTCTTTGTCGGTAGGGTGGTAATTAACCGCGGCCGAAGCCTCCCACCAGCCAGACTAGGACCAATTAAGAAAATCTCAATCTGCCCAACCGGGGATCGAACCCAGGACCTTCGTTTTGTAATACCACCGCGCATACCACTGCGCCTTCAAAATAGTTTGCAATAGTTTTGTAGATGTGGTATGAATATTTTTTTTATAAACAATGATAGCTTTTGCCCGTGGCTTCGTTTGCGGTAATGACCATGTTTGTAAGATTGGCTGTTGAATCAATACTATTATAAAGCGGAAAGATTTGTTTGTATGTTTGTTTGCATTGAATAGGTTCCGAAAATACCTGTTATCTGGACCCAGGAACATTTTCCTGGGTCCTGAATAACAGTATTTTTTGTTTCAACTATCATCTAACATGATTATTTCAACGAAATTACGTAAATAGTTTTTTGTTAAAATATGGTTACTACTTGCTATTACCACTACTATACTAATATACAGTAGTAGTAATCATTGTAAAAATATAGTTAGATGATTTTAAAAATGAAAATACGATAAAAAACGATGTAGTGACTGATTATTTTAATGGTATTGAGATACTTAATAACCCTAAAGATCCTCGATCCTAGATTGACTTGAGCTGGGAATCGAACCTAGAACAGCACTAAAAACTTCGCCTGAGAATCCCAAGTTCCCACACTTGAGTCCAACCTTGCCAGAGTGGTGTATTTGGTAAACCCTTAAGCAAGCTTAAAGCTTCCTGTCCATTGTGTGCCACTAATGGTGTTGTTTTTGAAAATATTGAACCCGTTACACAACTTGTGGAACTCATTCTTTAAGATAATAAGTATTAGTAGAGGAGCCAGGGACGCTAATTTAGCAGTTACTAAGGCGTCATGGGAACTGATTAAATTTGGTAGATTAGATGATAGGAAGAATAATTGAATACTTTTTTCACTGTCAGCGGTGGGAAAAGAACTACAGACTTTAAAAGCAATTTTTATTACATCGGCTTATTGAAATTGTCAAAAAATATTAGAGATTATTTCCTCAAAAATATGTAAAAAAATAACCACGCTCGTGGTTCGAGACCGTTTGAGAACTCGAACCACAAGCGCAGTTAATTTTTTTATAATTTTTTATAGTTTTTTATTAGTTTAGAGAATTACAGAGTTACTGGTTGAGTATTTTTGAAGTTTTTTTTGGTTGCCCTTAACGTGGGTACGTTAAGGGCTGTCAGAGAGTCAGTATTGCCATGTCATATGTCATCAACCCATATTCGGCTCACTGCTCAGCTCGAGTCTCCTCTCAGAATGAGAGGGATTAGGCCAATAGTTCACCACGCCGGCCTAATGCGGATTGGCAGACTTCACACACGCAGAGAATTAAGATAATTCTCTGGTATGCAGGTTTCCTCACGATGTTTTCCTTCACCGATTGAGACATGTGATATTTAATTTCTTAAAATGCACACAACTGAAAAGTTGGAGGTGCATGCCCCGGACCGGATTCGAACCCACACCCTCCGGAATCGGAGGTCATATCCACTGGGCTATCACGTATTCTCTACGATGTATAAGAGACCTATAATATAGCGCGATTGATTTACAAGACGAAGATCCTGGGTTCGATCCGCGACTGGGCCGATTGAGATTTTCCTAATTGCTCCAGGTCCTGTAAAGATTCACTCTGGTTACTCTGTGGTCCGGCGTTATTTTTTTTTTATTCTTTACAAGTTAGCCCTTGACTACAATCTCACCTGATGGTAAGTGATGTTGCAGTCTAAGATGGAAGCGGGCTAACTTGTTAGGAGGAGGATGAAAATCCACACCCCTAACGCTAAATCGCTTGGCGGTACGTCTTTGTAAGTAGGGTGGTAACTAGCCACGGCCGAAGCCTCCCACCAGCAAAATGAGACAGTCGAGCAGTCTTTTCTTTTCCCTCCATATACCAATAGTTTCTAAAACACACAGCACACGTGTGGAACACAAAATAAGCTATTAGAGTAATGTCCGCTAATGCGACTGTAATGCAGACCCCGCCGGCGCAGTGGTTACAGTCCGGCATTCCTTGTTAACTCGTTTAATTTATAACTGTTGAAATGTTCCTGTTAAATTGTTATATTGATGGGCGAAGCTTCGTTGGCAGGGTTGCCACGACCTGACGTGCAAACATTTTTAACCGACATTAAAAAGGAGGAGGTTCTCATTTCGTAAAATTTTTCTTCTTTTTTTTTAACTGATTACTTCTTATGGGAGGGTAAATCGCTTCATAAGGGTTCATTTAAATCAAATCAAATCAAATCAAATCAAAAATCATTTATTTCAAGTAGGCTCAGTTTACAAGCACTTTTGACACGTCAGTTGACTATTTGTAAAGATTCTACCACCGGTTCGGAAGGCAGGTTCTGCTGAGAAGATACCGGCAAGAAACTCAACAGTTGCTCTTTTGAAAAAGTCATACAGTATTATAATTTACAATTGATAACAATTACTGTTTACATTTCTTATAGTTTTACTTTCTGTGTGAAGGTGGAAGCTGATCCAACGGCCTCCAAGCATCTTTATCATTAAGGAACTCATCAATGTTGTAGTACCCTCGACTAAGTAAATGTTTTTTAACACATTGCTTAAAGCTATGCATTGGCAGGTCCATCACAGTCTTGGGGATCTTATTATAGAAGAGTACACCCAAACCTACAAAAGATTTTTTTACTCTTTGGAGACGATATGCAGAAATAACTAACTTATGCCCGTGTCTAGTAAGACGTGGGTTTAAATCTCCTTTTCGTTTGTACAAATTAATATTTTGTCTTACATATTTAAACTAGCAGCACATTGCCAAAGGCAGCTGGCAACTGCAATCGACGGCAGTCAACGGCAGTCAAAATAACTATCAGGGGGTGATTAGTGATCGATACTGATGCCTAAAATGCAATCAGTAGAATCTGTCTCTCTGTATGTTCGTTATAGAAACAAAAACTACTCAACGGAATTTAACGAAACTTGGTACAATTATTCTTCATACTCCTGGACAGGTTATACTTTTCATCACGCTACAATCAATAGGAGCAGAGCAGTGAAGGGAAATGTTGGGAAAACGGGAGAAGTTACTTCATTATTACAGTTTATAGAAGATTAAAGAGGTCTAAGGGCGGACAAAGTCCGCTAGTCTATATTTATATTATAAGAAGAAGAGTTTGTTTGTTTGGTTGAACGCGCTAATCTCAGGAACTACTGGTACGATTTGAAAAATTCTTTCAGTGTTAGATAGCCTATTTATTTAGGAAGGCTATAGGCTATATTTTATAGGCTTTTGGAAGTCGGTTAATAAAAGGATTTTTTATTTGCATCGAATAGGCTTCAAAACTACTGAACCGATTTGAAAAATATTTTCACTTTTGGGAAGCTAACCAATCTCCGGGTTATATAGGCTATATTTCATACCCGTATTCCTACAGGAACGGAATCTATACGGGTGAAACCGCGCGGCGTCTACGTTTTGTTACAAAAATGTATGCAATTAGCCTTTATTATTTACAAAAGGAGAAAGTGCCAACCCTACGAAACGCCCCGCCTATTAGCTTCACAAACCATGCTCGGAGGCGATGTAGAAGCCAATTTGTACACTAACACACTTGCATTAACACAACTACAAGCTGAAATACACTCACAAACTATCAACATAGAATCTCTTTTCGATTGAGGGTATCAAAGTAATTTCGAAGATCAAAAACATACATTCACACTATCATACAACTGTTTTGGGAATCTGAGTCTTATGGCTTAGTAATTAAGTAGATTTTCCAATGGGATTGTATAGCGCACTCGTTTATATATGGTTCACATGTACTTACTTGTTCAACAGTCACGAAAGCTTAATGAAATGAATGGAAAAAGGTCACAAGTACTTCAGGATAAAGCGCGCGATGCCGGGATGGTTTGATAGTCTTTATCTATCTACTAGCTGACGCCGCGCGGCTTCACTCGCGTGGTTACCGTTTCTGTAGGAATACGGGGATAAATAGCCTATAGCCTTCCTCGATAAATGGGCTATCTAAAACTGAAAGAATTTTTCAAATGGGATCAGTAGTTCCTGAGATTAGCGCGTTCAAACAAACAAACTCTTCAGCTTTATGATATTAGTAATTAGACGCGTAGGCACTTATAATAAACGATTGCAGGTCCAATTCAGTAAATTAAAGATTAAAAAAAATATATTGCTAAGAATTTTTAAAGCCGAAAATGTGATTTCTTTTATTTTTTTTCTGTATATCTCATCACGCCGAAACTACTGAATGGATTCAATTGAAACTTGGGAGCCGGATTTTGGTGCCTCGGATAGCAAGTAAAGCCGTTTGTCCTGCGCCTGATCTTTCACCAGTCGTGTGGGTCTGCCGTCCCATAGGACTATTAGAGTGAGGAAATAGAGAGTGCACCTGTGCTTGCGCACACAGTTGTGCACTATAATATCTCCTGCGTACATGGTTAATCTCACCATGAGATTGGCTGTCGTGGCCGAAAAAAAAACAATTCGGCTAATATTTTAGTATTAATATTATAAATAACCTTATAAAGTAGAATTATTATTAATTTGCAGGTGACCTACTCCACGTGAAATTCAATTTTCTCAAATCCCTTGGCATATTATGTACTTACTTACCTTGTTGCTTAATATTATTAATTGCTTAATAGTTAGTAACCTATATTGCTTAACAATAACCTCTTTTCCTTTTCTTTCGATGAAAGTCCCAGTAAAATCGGTGCCCGATCAAACAACAGACAGACAGACGAATATTTTAAATAAATTTTAATTGTGTTTTTACGAGTAGTATCGTATAGTACAAGCCCTTGAGAAAACATCTATTTTAAAATCACAGATTGACACTTCAATTATAATTATATGTATTGATAACTAGCTGACGTATTGACGTACAAAGATGAAATTTTTTCAGGGAGGTAGTAGACGTCCGCTAAGAACGGATTTTGCAAGAGGGTCTGATAAATTAGGCATAAGGGCAGATAAAGTCACTCGCGTCCGCTAGTAAAGTATAGAAATAACAATAGTTACATCGCTTACCAATAATGGCGTTAAAAAGTGTAACACCCACCATTACGGGCGATATATAGCATCCTACGCAAATAAAAATAATAAAAACAAATTAAAACATGGCCGCCAACCAACAATCAATCTAATAAGCACCAATAAAACCGAGTAATAAACAATGAAATACCATTAAATACTTACCATAACAACACACTGGCGACACGATGCGACAAAAAGTAGTGAAACGACAAAATTGTCGATGTACGAGTAAAATGCAATATTACCAATCTAAGGGAGGTCAAATCTAACGTGTCAGACAACTTCCGCCTCATGAGAATTTCACATAAACATTGATATTATGTTCATGTGAATAAGAAATTAAAAAGTGTATCAAATGATGAAGGAAAAACATCGTGAGGAAACCTGCTTCAGAGAATTTTCTTAATTCTCTGCGTGTGTAAAGTCTGTCAATCCGCATTGGGCCATAGTCGTGGAGTATTGGCCTAACCCCTCTCATTCTGACAGGAGACTCAAGCTCAGCAGTGAACCAAATATGGATACACACTCACTAGCGGACGCCCGCGACTTCGTCCGCGTAGAATTTAGTTTTACACAAATCTCTCGGAAACCATGGTTTTTTCCGGTATAAAAAGCCTATATGTCAATCCGAGCTATTATATATCTCAATACCAAATTTCAGCTAATTCGGTTCAGTAGTCGAGTCGTGAAAGACTCATAGTAATAAACATTCATATAATCAAAATCATCAGTTTTCGCAAATCTCGGGAAACCATGAATTTTTTCAGGATAAAAAGTAGCGTACGTGTTAATCCAGAGTAAAATCTATTTCCATTCCAAATTTCAGCCAAAATCGTTTTAGTAGTAGCGGCGTTAAAGAGTAACAAACATCCAAACATCCATACAAACTTTCGCGTTTACAATATTAGTAGGATAATAAAGACATTAAAGTAAGTACCTACATTAAATAGTCATGAAAGAAATAAAATATAGGTAAACGAGTGTGCAAAGGCACCTTTATTTATGTAATCTACAGAAACATTTTGTCTGGCGACATTTCTCAAGTCAGCTCACGCACTAACGAAACCGTTGAGAAAATAAAGCCGAACGCATAATTGTACCCGAAACAAATTTCCGTTGATGTTCGTACTTCGTGATGAGAAAAAAACTTAAAATCGCTGTCGATGAGATGTATACGAACTCGATATTCACCTTAAAGCACAACACTACAACTTTAAACGTACCAGCAATACCGACCTTAAGTTTAGAGCTGTACGTGTGCGAATCGATTGAGTTATCGATAAAAATAAATTTGTACTCTTATAATAGGCCACTTACAGACGCCGCAAATTGTCGAGAATTGCATCGGGTTAAACAAGGTGTCAATTTGGCAGAGTTATGAAAGCTTGAAGTTCTTGGAACTATTTGTTTTTTAAGAGTTCTCGATGTATCTTACGCGTTATTTGTGTATTGATTGTGCGGTGGTGTGGGCGGCGCGCGCGATGCTTTATTGAATGAGATGAAATGGGAATTTATTTTGTATAATTGGCGTATGTAGTGTCTGCTTCGAAGTTTCTTTTCGTTTCATGTGTATTATGTGTTTTTGTTTGTTGCTCTTTTCTTATTTCGCTAACTGTTAATATTACTGAATCGTAGAATATATTTTTTGTGTATTTTTTTATTTGTGACTGTCAGTAAATTATTATTCAAACGTTGACTATAATGATGGAATGTTTTAATTATTTCTCAGATTTTTTATATCTTGACTGACATTTTTGCTAATTAATTTGATCAATGTACAAAAAATTGTAATTTATTAAGACAATAAGTTAGTAATTTCAATGAAATGTTTTTGGAAGATTATACTTAATATTATATCATAATGATAACATAATATTTCCAAAAACATAGTCATAGTTAGAAATTATTTCTCAACATTTTTAAGTAAAAATCAAAAATACCCAATTAATATTTATGAACGTTGTGAAAACACATACATTAAGTTAAAGTCGATAATTAACTAAACCTGCGCCATTTATACGTATATCGGCTTTACGACAACAGACCATTATTTTCCGGCATGTTTAAGTAAATACGCAATACATCACTCCAAAATTAAACTTATCGACAACCGAGTGAGGTGATTTATCGACAGCAAACAACCCTATACCGCCGAACGAGATTTATATCGAGTCATTAAGTATAAAATATTTCTTTTAAAGGTATAATTAGGTGTTATTAATATTTATAAATAATGTCCGAGGGCCTTAAGGCCTTATTGATGGTTGTGTTTAAATTTCATTTGCTTTATTATACCGAAGGCTTAATAGTTAAGTGGTTGTGACACGCGATACCGTTCATTAGGGAAGCCAGTTCGATTCTAGCGTCTATTGTAATTAATTGAGTTGTTATGTTTGTAATATTACATCATAATCTGTCTATTAATAACCCAGTATCTAGAAGACTAAGCCTTATAGATAGATAGATAGATATTCTTTATTTGCACACCACAAAGAAAAATACAAGTGAAATAAAAACATATTAAGAAGAGATCAGCATACAAAAGGCGGCCTTATCGATAAGTAGCGATTTTTTCCAGGCAACTTTGGTTTAGGAAAACTTAAGGACATCAGCAGGTGGCGTAAAACAAAAATTAACCATAGTATTAGAAGACACATACATACAAATAATTTACATCCTAATACATAAACAACATTACACAAATACTTACAATAATAGTAGTATTATTATTATTTGAAGTATTTGAAGTTTAAATTCACCACGCTATTCCAATACTGCTTAGCGGGCTACGATAATCATTGATTTGGTATCAAAATGGATTACTATTAATCAATGATCATTTTACAATTATACATTTATGTATATATAGTGTTTACACTTCCTGAACACATAACTCGACATTGTATACGATATGTAGGTATTATTTGTTTAAATAAATTCGTTGTTGACCACAACTAATATTGAGTTAACTACAAATTTCCTCTTTTGAGCGCCTCACACTCCATGCACTAGTTACACATCTAACAGTATATACATAATATCATTGCTATTAATGATAAAAACCGCAATCGACGGCTTAACATGCTCTAGGAGGCACGGGATTGCAACATCCCTTTCCAACTTTAGACTGCTACTGATAAATTGAGTACTATTGATAGAAGCAGCGTGTTGGGTCTGAGCTCCAACTTTTCTCCTGAGAGGAACAATATGCCCCGGTAGTGAGTAGGTATGAATTCCTGAGAGAAACCATAAGTTCCGGTAGTGAGTATGAAATAAGCTGATGATCGCTGATAAGAACACACCATGATGTGACTATGGGTTCCATTACGATGAAGTCAGAAGTATGGTAAGCCTTTCATAATAGTCCCAGGTGTGTGCATAGGGATTTCGATCAAGGTAAGCATTAACCATTCGCTGCCCGCGAGTATTTTATCGAAAATACCCGTCTGCGTTGAAGAAGCCGTCAGTCAGGGAATGCGGTTTTAATCTACCGTTGTGAGCCATTTAAAAAATCTTTATATTCCTCTATCGCGCGGAGCATGATACTGTGCTCGCCTATTGCCCTTAGTTTACTTTATATTTTTTTATATGATACGTAACGGATACGATGGGCGACCGGTCGTCCATTGAGGAGTCTAATGATTAAGGTGAATTACCACCAGATTACTAATTTGCTACCCTGTATTAGCTCTTTTCATACTGCTATCAGCTCTGTTTATATGCCTTTTATTTTGCTACTGCTTATTTAACGGTGTAGGAAAAACATCGTGAGGAAACCTGCATACCAGAGAATTTTCTTAATTCTCTACGTGTGTGAAGTCTGCCAATCCATTGGGCCAGTGTGGTGGACTATTGGCCTAATCCCTCTCATTCTGAGAGGAGACTCGAGCTCAGCAATAAGCCGAATATGGGTTGATAACGATACTGCTATCTAAATTAAAACTCAAAAAAAAACTAAAAATAATAAAAAGCAGTTTTTTTGCTTAGTATGTGTAGTAACACATACTAAGCCGCATTAAAACAGAATAATCAACAATGAAACCAAAAACCAACGAAGCAACCATTACCAAAGACAACCGAGCAACCCAAACGATCATAAAGTATATGGCAATAAATTCAACTGTCATTAAACTCCGGTCCACCTCATTATATCATGCAGAAAACACATTATAAATACGATGGTTCCCTTAACAATTACCCTTTACATCGGTAATTTGCGCACACTGGCAACATTTCGTGAAATTATGACAAAACCAACTTAAAAACAACTCACTGCCACACAAATCGCAACCTTAAAACAAACAAAATAAGAAACATCATTCATGCATATATAAATATGCCAGCACCGAAATTCCTTGCCATTAAAACCAATGTAATTTGAACTTAATATATTTTTAAATAAAGTTGATTATTGAATAATGAGAAGCAGCTTTTGAATCAGCAAACATTAAGCTAGCGCGAAACCATTATTGAATTTACTTTATATAATAACGTTTAATCACTCGAAAGCAGATGATGCTGGCTCGTTATTGAGAACTAGGGATGGGCATTTTATCGATACTTGCCATTTCATGCCAAATTGTTGCGTGGCATGAAATTATGACGTCATGATTTTCCTGTCCTGCATGCACCTCCAACTTTTCAGTTGTGTGCATTTTAAGAAATTAAATATCACGTGTCTCTAACGGTAAAGGAAAAACATCGTGAATAAACCTGCATAACAGAGAATTTTGCTAATTATCTGCGTGTGTGAAGTCTGCCAATCCGCATTGGGCCAGCGTGGTGGACTATTGGCCTAACCCCTCTCATTCTGAGAGGAGACCTGAGCTCAGCAGTGAGCCGAATATGGGTTGATAATGTTGTTGTGACAAAAAAAAACCTTGGCTCTTCTCGGACCAAGGTGCGTTTGGAACCCTCGTAACTTTAGTTTTAAGTTTTCGACTATTATTACCACCATTAGATTAAATTAAATTATGACATAATCTTGACCTTTCAAAAATGCTTGTAAACTAAGCCTAATTGGTAAATAAATGACTTTGAATTTGAATTTGATGAATGGTCTATGTAAGCGAACCAACCACTAGAACATGGAGACAGTTTAAAAACATCAATTTATGAATATTGATGCTGCAAAAGGTGCTGTAAGACTTGAGCATTAACTTGTAACAGAACATCGAGCATTCGCCGTTTTTATATTTGTCAATCTGACCAACGAGCCGAGCCAAGCATAGAGGCAAATATTGCTACGACCATCTTTAGAATTCTAGCAAATGAATATTGTTACTCTTTCACGCCTCGACTACTAAAGCGGATTAGTTGAAATTTGGTATTGAGCTATATTATAGCATGGATTAACACATAAGCTACTTTTTATCCCGGAAAAATCCATGTTTCCCGAGGGATTTGCGAAAAACTAAAGTCCACGCGGACGAAGTCGCGAGCGTTCCGCTAGTGGTCTCGTATTTTTCTGTGATGTAACATTCCTACATGTGAATGCTCAAATCTATCAGCACCTAAACAGTTTTCACGATTTCACCGTTTCTATCGACACTAGTCCATCCCTAGCGGCCGGCGGCGGAGGGCGGGGCGCTCATTCCCAATAATTTATGCCGCTAAATAATCGGCCATCACTTTAGGAACGGCACACCACTAATTGTTGGTTTTAAGCCACTCTTATCGGCGGCTATAACTCCCTCTGTCTGTTTGTATATTCCAGATATCGTTTATGTTATTTGCTGTTAATGTTTTGATGACCTCGGTGATTAAGATTCGTGGCGGTTTTTTTATAATATCTATACTAATATTACAAATGCGAAAGTAACTCTGTCTGTCTGTCTGTTACCTTTTCACGACTAAACGGCTAAACCGATCAAAATGAATTTTGGTATGATCGTAAATGGGACCTTGGAGCGAAACATAGGATATTTTTGAACCTAAAATAAAAATAGAAGGGGGTGAAATAGGGGTTGTAAGTTTGTATGGAAAGTCCTTCATTTTTAGAGTTACTCTTTAATTTGTTCATCCTATTAATATTTCAAAGCGAAAGTTTGTATGGATGTTTGTTACTCTTAAACGCCGAAACTACTCAACCGATTTCTTTGAAATTTGGAATGGAAATAGATATTACTCTGGTTTAACACATAAGTTACTTTTTATCTCGGAAAAGTCCATGATTCCCGAGGGATTTGTGAAAAACTAAATTTCACGCGGATGAAGTCGCAGGCGCCTGCTAGTATCTTTATAATATACAATAACCTCTCCTACAAGGAAGATGGCCAGCTGGCCTACTAACTTTGATGAATGTTAACTACCAAATTTAATTAACATCAAATTAATAACAATCGCATTTTTCGTATTCCGTAAACAGTAAAGCCCATTGTTAACGAAATATGTATATCACAATCTCAACAGCAGGCCAATTCACTAACTGTGATGAAAGTTAGCTACCAAATATCATCATTCAACCCATATTCGACTCACTGCTGAGCTCCAGTCTCCTCTCAGAATGAGAGGGGTTAGGCCAATAGTCTACCACGCTGGCCCAATGCGGATTGGCAGACTTCACTCACGCAGAGAATTAAGAAAAGTCTCTAGTACGCAGGTAACATCTCAGATGTTTTTCCTTCACCGTTAAGGACACGTGATATTTAATTTCTTAAAATGCACACAACTGAAAAGTTGGAGTTGCATGCCCCGGACCGAATTAGAACCCACACCTTCCGGAATCGGAGGCAGAGGTCATATCCACTGGGCTATCACGGCTACCAAATATAATTATTATCAAATCGCGATAACAACCGCATTTATCGTATTCCGTACAGCCCGTTGTTAACATAAATCACAATGTCAACTGGGCAATTTCATTTACTTACTCTTAAATTACTATACCAACGAGATTCGAAGTCTCTACAAAAACACAATCTTTTCGTTTCAAAGGTGCATTTTTTTATTCTGACGACGACATACTCGTAGAAACGCGAGTCCCTTCGTCAAAAGTTTAAAGAAATAGGTATACTAACAGTAGCCTGTCAATATATATATAACAGTATAGTATATGTAAGACAAAATATTAATTTGTACAAACGAAAAGGAGATTTAAACCCACGTCTTACTAGACATGGGCATAAGTTAGTTATTTCTGCATATCGCCTCCAAAGAGTAAAAAAATCTTTTGTAGGTTTGGGTGTACTCTTCTATAACAAGATCCCCAAGACTGTTATGGACCTGCTAATGCATAGCTTTAAGCAATGTGTTAAAAACATTTACTTAGTCGAGGTTACTACAACATTGATGAGTTCCTTAAAGATAAAAACGCTTGGAAGCCATTGGATCAGCTTCCACCTTCACACAGGAAATAAAACTATAAGAAATTGTAATTGTTATCAATTGTAAATTATAATACTGTATGACTTTTTCAAAAGAGCAACTGTTGAGTTTCTTGCCGGTATCTTCTCAGCAGAACCTGCCTTCCGAACCGGTGGTAGAATCTTTACAAATAGTCAACTGACGTGTCAAAAGTGCTTGTAAACTGATCCCCGATATCTGACGTCACCCAGACATTTAGACGTACATAGTGCATACACTACGTACATCTCAATTCCTACGCCTGAAAAAGAAAGGTGCGCAACCGAGAAGCAGCTGGGCAGAGGCACGGTGATAGGTGCGCAAAATAGGTTGTGCACAAAAAACGTAACGTAACGTATTTTTTTATACCGGGGGCTATATGAAAAAACGATTCTTATGGTGTAAACTCCAAAAAGCAGCGTCTTTCGTTATAAACTACCTATAGTCTGTTTATTAATTCGGCGGAATTCTGACATTTCTATTTCCGTTTGTCAGTCACTTTTAAAATTTCAGTTGTCACAAACCTTTTTTCTGCTGTTTGTTTCATCAAACCAAACTAAAAAATCATTCATAATATGAAAATTGATTTCACCTAAATTTATTACAGAAATAAATATTTAGTAATTTAAATAAAAAAATCCAAATAATGCACACTTTATAGTATAAATAAAATTATATATTTAGCTATGTTAGGAAAAAATAAACATCACAAGTAATTATAGAAAGCTCTATTTATAAATTAGCATCATAGTCGTCGCCATTATCGTCATCTTCATCAAAATCATCATAATTTTCCCCAATATTAAACGTAAAAAAAAATTAACATTATTAATTAGGTGGTGGTCTCGCCACATGACCCTGCTAGACCCAAACCAACTCGATTGAGTTGAGCTTGCAGGGAACTCACAGACTCGCAATAATCGATAGAATAAGTTTCGTTTTAATTGAACTTGCCATCTTTTTTTATGGGAACTGTTTTACATATAGAAGCACCGAAAACGGAAATAGAAATGTCAGAATTCTACGCAATGAGTGAATGGACTATAGTTTAATTTTTTTTTCATACCAGGGGCTATATGAAAAAACCGATTCTTATGGTGTAAACTCCAAAAAGCAGCGTCATTAGTTATAAACTACCTAGTTTAGTATAAAACCAAATCTACTTAAGTTGTCAAATTACGAAGCACATTAAGACGACACGTAATCTGCATATAAGTAATGTTATTCCTTGTTAACAGCTCAATACTGGCTCAGAGCCGAACTGAACACGATTAATCGTAATACGTATCAATAGTCGGTAAATTACCTACCGTCCGTAATTAATTGTTCGCTGCGTCGTTCACACGCGAGGCGCAATCAGTGCCACAGAGCGAGACAGGTACTAGACATGCCAGTAATATTGTTTTTGGTATTTTATGTTCATTTTATTTTGAACTAGCGGACGCCCGCGACTTCGTCCGCGTGGAAATCAATGTAAACTTTCAACCCCTATTTCACCCCTTCTATTTTTATTTTAGGGTCAAAAAGTTGTATACCCTATGTTTTGCTCCAAGGTCCCATTTACCATTATATCAAAATTCATCTTGATCGGCTCAGCCGTTTAGCCGTGAAATGGTAACAGACAGACAGACTTACTTTTGCATTTATAATATTAGTATAGATAAGCAAACGCTTAGCTGCAATCATGCCTGATGGTAAGCGATGATGCAGCCTATCGTGGAACGCGCTTGCCTAGAAGATGCCTATTCACTCTTGACTTGTAAATACCCATATTGTAGGTGGTGGGGAAAACTGAAGCTGGGAGAGCAGTCCACATCTTTGCAGTGCGTACCAGGAAAGAAGAACTTAACCGCTTAATACGCATCCGAGAGATTTCGATAGCGTAGCGGTGCAGATCTCTGCGATGCCTAGCAGTCCTGATAAATATCACTGGGTTGTCTGTTTTTTTCTGACTGTGTGACACACCGGGGTATTTCAGTGAGTGCAGAAGCATCGCCTGATGGAGCCAAAGACAGAAGGCGGAACGTTCTTGTTAAGGCTTTTACTCTCAGACTCGGACCTCGGCTTAGAAGGCCGTTCTGGAAGGATGTTTTGGCCTGAGTATTTCAGTCCGGGCGCATCCCAAGGTCGTAAGTTAAAAAGCCCACGTCTGGGTGACGTTAGATATCGGGGACATCGTCTTCGCCGGCAAAGACGCTGTGTAGCTTGTGTTTGTGTTGCCTGGGAAGCGTTATCGGTCGTTATGTCATCATCAGGGTCGTAAAGTACATTTTACGGGCGTAAAATCGAAGTTGGGATCGGGGTGTTTGCTATCTGTCTGTCTGTCTATCTGTCTGTCTGTCAGGCCACTTTGTCTAGGGAACCTATGACAGCATCTCGTTGAAATTGATGGGTTTCAAAGGGCCAGTAGGCCTAATATGCGACCAGCTGATATCGTATAACATGAAGAAAATTAAAAAAAAAATGGCCAAATGTCAACTCGGAAGTATCCCTATCTTTTTTGTAAATAAAAAAAAACTATAAGCCTATTGGAAATTATTAGTAGACGATTAAAAAAAAAAATTCAATCTTGATTCCAAATATCTCACAAATATGTGGTGATCTATGGACAGCTTAAAAAATATATAACATTATTATTCCTCCCTAGGGCTTGTGTTTTCTGATAATTTTATATTTTGTCCACTCTAAAATATTCTTAACACCGCCAAACAATCACAGCGCTAAACTGTTTGTATGTGTGAAAGAGACACCAACAACATTCCACCGGACAGAAAAGGAGACACTCAGAAATATTACGTCACAGCAGGGCATCTTCCCAAAGCCTCTACTAAAATTATATCTCATCTTAAACTGATACTGTGATAAAAACTTTTTAGTTATCCATTGCGCGTTTCGTATTTTTCTATTTTATAATATCCAGAATATTATTTATTTCTTTTATTCTTTATCTATTTCTTTTGTTTTATCCATCCACACTGCTGCACTTTTTACGCACATCGTACCGGAACGCTAAAAAACTCGGCGGTAACTCATTGCCGTTAGGCATAACTAGCCACGGGCTATGCCTAAGAGTACCACGAAAAGTAAACAAGAAAAATAAAATTAACTGACCCGAGCTGGAAAAAAGAACTTAAAAGTACGTGTGGGCACCCCAATCCAGGTTTTTTTATATTTCTAGTCCTGCTATTATAGAACTAAATGCGCAATGTATGTTAAATAGGTTGTGATGTACAATCGGTCGCTGAGAACGGACGGTAACTCGTTAAGTTGACGGCGTTTGGTTTATTTTCATAAGTACGCATATCTATCACTGTTAACGATGTTTATTCAAGCAGTTTTATTGCGTCAACCATCATTTCTTTTCATATTTTGGGACACGTTTTATGAACTGCAAGATGAAATTTTATGCTAAATTGTAAGCTGTCTATAGGAAAATTTTGACAAACCCCCGAATGTCACGAAATTATTTATTACACTCTTGATCAAGTCTCTTTCAGTGCGCTTTTATTTGAAACCCCAATCGAGTAGGAGATCTTCGGTTACTCGTCACTACTTCCAGCCTTCTTAACTTTTTAACGGCTTAGCCGATTTTCATCAAACATGTCTAAGAACACTCGCGCATAAAGCACCTTTAATAAAAAAACTAAATTGAAATCGCTTCATCCGTTTGGATCATCATCATCCATTTCTGGCGAAATAAAAATTGATTGATTGATTTATTGATTTATTGATTGATTGGAAGTTATGGTGCCACAGACAGACTGACAGACAGACATACACATCAAACACATAACAACCCTCTTTTTACGTCGGGGGCTAAAAAGTGTTTTGATAGTGGACTTAGGGTTTGGTTTAGGCTATGTTTGATTCTGTAACTTACTATTGACAGTTTATATATAATTAACAATTATAATATGGTAATTACAGTGACAGTTTAAGTGTATTGCTAGTGTAACCTTAAAACATATTATTGTCTTAGAAAACAGAAGAAAATTTAATAAAAATAACGAATTTATTTACGCGCACACTTTGTATTAAAAATAAAAGATCATTAATATCTTTAAATAGCCAAATGGGCAGAATTACTAGTTAAAAGTATCATGTTTATATTTCGCTTTGAACATCCGTTTGACGTGTGACTTACGAACTTTACGAATTTTACTTAATATACATACTAATACAGTACTTTTTCTCCCATCCAAAGTCACTTTTGCGAAGGGGAAATACCACTACATTCTACATTTTTTTTTATTTACACTTCAAAATACTACCGGGACATGTCCCGTGTGTACACGTAATTCATGGCCACAGTATCATAATAAGGTTTAGTAGTGATTCGCTCTTTATTGCCGAACGATACTAATGATGTTGTTACGGTAGCCCGTCCGACTGTCAGCTTCGACCAACTGCAACTGACCAAATTCACCGTGCTGACACCATAGACTATATAGAATTTGGAAGATCTTTATTTTTTTTCAAAAGATGTATATTAAATTCGCTTATATGAAAAATACAATTAACTCACTAAGGTGTGTGTACAGACTAATTAGACTTAAATATAACATACAAAAAATTTGAATAAATCATTGCTAAAAATGTGGGTAGTTTTAAAATTACATGTTTGTTACGTAGAATACTCGACTAGTTTTATTTTATTTATTTATTTATTTAATATCAAGCAATACCATACATTACATTATACAATATAATAATAATAATTACAAGTTACGTTTTAATAAAACAAAGATTAGAGCTTACTGGATGCGACATATTTTGTTACAAATCTATACTTATAATAAATCTGTAGAGAAGTCAATTCTGTACATGAAATATATTTCCAAAATAACTATCAGGGGGTGATTAGTGATGGATACTGATGCCAAAAATGCAAACAGTAAAATTTTTGTCTGTCTGTCTGTCTGTCTGTCTGTCTGTCTGTCTGTCTGTCTGTCTGTCTGTCTGTCTGTATGTTCTTTATAGAAACAAAAACTACTGGACGGATTTTAACGGAACTTGGTACAATTATTTTTCATACTCCTGGGCAGGTTATAGTATACTTTTCATAACGATCAATAGGAGCAGAGCAGTGAAGAGAAATGTTGAGAAAACGGGAGAAGTTACTCAATTTTTTAAGCTTCCGTCGCGTGTACAGCCTTAATGGTTAAAGCTACATAGAAATCATGTATGACGGAAATGTTTTCCTTGAAATTATCTATAACACACATATAGAACACAACAGCATATATATGTCTATCTTTTAACTATGTCTATCTTTTAACTCCCGATAGCTTAGCAGTTCGGAGCTTTCTAATTATATTTGTCTACTCTTATATTTATAACACTCATCACTCATCTCTAATAAGAAAGTTAACATTATTCAATAAAAAAAGAATCATAAAAATCGGTAAAGAAACACCAAAGTTATACAAGGAATATGCTAAGCCATCGCGCGTGAATACTAATTCATGCTATATGGATTATTTTTGTGTAACGGTTGCCGCGCTCGACGCGACTCGCGGTGGGAGGAATAAATAAAGAAGTGCAGCCTTAATGAGTAGGGTAGGGGTAGGGTAGGGTAGGGTAGGGGTGGGGTAGGGGTAGTGTAGGGTAGGGTAGGATAGGGGTAGTTGAAAGTTTACAACGACTTTCACGCGGACGAAGTCGCGGGCGTCCGCTAGTTTATTAAATAAAATTTCAATTTCTTTTTATATTTAACATACCTAGATTTAAATTTGTAAATATATAGTAAATAATAACAATTACTTATTATTTTGTTTTTATTGCAATTTTCTTATTTTTTATAATACCTACCTACGTTGGATAGTGTACAATTAAACATTAAACAGGTCGGAATATTTTTTTATTTATGTTCACAGATATAGGTTGTGACTGTCATTAGAGGTTTTAACACGACTACACAGAGCAACATAACATGCATGCATGCATACATGTTGCCCAAAATATATAATAAAATTGAGTGGCTCAAAAAAGAAAGGAAGATCAGTGAAGGAGTCCTTAAGAAGAAATTAAAGAAAGTTTTCCTTGGGGACCCCATCACTGAGTGACGGATTTACTTTATAGAAATTGTCTTGCACCTTTTGTAATTTTTTTATTATTTCATTTTATAATATTAAATACTTAGGTTACCTTAGTTAAGTATCTTATTAAAATTAGATTTAGTAATTACTTTTACATAATTAGAATAATGAGCGTCAACTCGCCAACAAACTGCCTGTACAGTTTGGCGAGAGTATAGATATGTTCAATAATTGTTAAGTGTTCAATCAATAAAAAAAAAAATACTTTTGGGATTTTTTCTTGCCTACATCTAAATTTACTCGTAGTATGATGTTTGCCGGTAGGGTGGTAACTAGCCACGGCAGTAGCCTCCCACTAACCAGCGAAAATGATGAAACTGTATTATTATTTCGCGTTTTTAAAACCTACAATCGCTTATCTGCGGTATGAGAGATATGAGCTCTTACAGCTCGTCTCGATGGGAAAAGTTGCCGTTAAAAGAACGTTGGTTGCCGCAAAAAATCTATAAGAAACTATCATTTGCTAATGATTATAAACTTATTTCGTGGTTATTCATTATGAATATTATTTATTTAAACGGGTACATACCACGATAAAACGACGAGATTTTTAATGTCGATATTTCGACCCAGTTGCATGGATCGTGGTCACGACGAGACTGAAGTTGCGAGATGCGAAGTTGACATCAGCTGTAGAAGAACTAAATGAAGAAGAAAAAAAACCATAGAGCTTATTAGATTCCTCTTCCATATCTTTCATCTTAATATTAAAAAAAAAAAAAACAACAATGGCCGACATCTTCATAACTCAACATCGTCCGGAGCGCTAAATAAACACTTTAAAGCGTGACTCTTAATATCTTTATCCATTTTAAAATATCAAATTATAATATTAAGCATTCTGGGGCCCGGTTCATTTATTTGGCCCGGACAATGGCGTCCCGCTGCGAGGGCGGGGGGCGCTACCTTGCCACAGAGATGTATTAAACTGATTACGATTGGGTTACATGACGGAATTCTTGGTTATTACTGGCTTTTCGAGGAAATATTGCTTTAAAGCCCTCCTATTCGTGGTGCCGTGAAATTACAAGACGGAGGTCCTGGTTTCAATCTCCGGCTGGTCTGATTGAGGAGATTTAAACCCACGTCTCACTAGACACGGACATAAGTTACTTATTTCTGCATATCGTCTCCAAAAAGTAAAAAAATCTTTTGTAGGTTTGGGTGTACTCTTCTATATCAAGATCCCCAAGACTGTGATGGACCTGCCAATGCATAGCTTTAAGCAATGTGTCAAAACACATTTACTTAGTCGAGGTTACTACGCCATTGATGAGTTCCTTTAATTTAAAGATACTTGGAGGCCGTTGGATCAGCTTTCACCTTCACACAGGAAGTAAAACTATAAGAAATTGTAATGTTGTCATCAATTGTAAAATCGATTGTTTCGAATTTTGAGGTTTTCTTAATTGGTGGGAGGCTTCGGCTGTGGCTAGTTACCATCCTATTTTATTATTTCTAAAATGAAACTTCTAATGGTTCGCTATCTAAATTACCACATAAATCATAAACAAGATTGATTGGTATGCGAGGAGCGAAAAAAAGACAACTGCCTAATTTTCTTGCCTTTTTGTCAGAATCTGCCCTTTTTTACACTTCAACAATTTTAAAGATTAGGTACAATATTTTACAAATATATACAACTAAATATATAAAAGGGAAAGATAATATCGAAATATCGAAAACCTTGACGAATAAAAATGAAATTTGGCAGAGTTTAGTTAGTCCGCTAAGAACGGAATTTGCGACAGTAGGTACTGGAAAAAGGTAGAAAAACAACTTCGCGATCGTCCACTAATAAACGATTAAGTACATATGTACTACGTACCTACGTACGTATGTACTACGTACCTACGTACGTATGTACTACGTACCTACGTACAGACGTACGTACATACGTAAATTCATCTAACAAGAAAAGTAATAATTAAATAAATTCCCGTGCCATATAACCGAGCCCTATTATCGCACATTTAATTTTAATAAATAAAGTCATTCAAACGATAATCGCGATTTCGCGCTGAGTCCGAACATTTATACAACTGTGCAAACTTACAAACTCATCAACAATACACCTTAAAACCATATACATAAAGTTTAATTTATTATATGTTAATGGTAATAGTAAATATGTTATCGTTAAAGTGTTTTTTGGTACGTTTTGGTATCACGTATCGTGGCAACATAAATGCTGGATATATATTGTTTGCACTTTTCAAAACGATATAAAACGATAATAAAAACGTTTTGTTAGCCCCTACGAATCGTTACTGCACCGTTTTGTTGTAAATTTGTTATCGTAAGATGTATTTTGTATACTTTTTTTACAGACTTTTAATAGGTAGCGTTCTTCCAACTCCTTTCTGAAAACAATAAAGAGTTCTCGTGTTAATACCGGATAATTTTAAATGTATGCGGACCAAAGATCTTATAATAGAGATATGTGACTAGCGCGTCAAAACTGGGGCGAATAAAAACGGCTAATTGTCGGCTAAATTTAATTTCATTGAGTCGCATAGTAAACAACGAAAGTTATTTATATTAATACCTAAATATTGTATACAATGTCGAATTGTGTGTTTAGGAACTGTAAAAACTGGATATTGTACCTACCTTCTACATAAATATACGAGTTTATCGGAATTAAACACAAAATTGTGCATGTGTGCGCTCAGTGGAGTAGCTAAATTCGGATCAGTTTTTGCGGTAATTTTGTAGGCACGTAACATGTCTATAATAACATATAATGTCGTTGATGCGGACGATGTACCAGGCATCAGTTAGTTAACCCATAAAATGACAGCAAAAAAAACACAACAAACAGACCAAGTTAACACAACACAAAACAATCAAGCACGCCCATCAATACCAGGCGAGTAGTCAATCAAAGCGGTTGATACTCTTAAAAACAGTAATAAGTGTAGTGTTTTTCGAACAATATTTTTAAATTCATGCGAACGAAGTCGCATGCATCAGCTAGTAACACAAAACAAAAAAGACACAACAAACACCAAAATAACACAACTCAAAACAAATAACCACGTCCATCAGTACCAGGCGAGCAGTCAATCAAGGTGGCTTAAATCCATATGATCATATTATCATTTAGTTGGTAGGGTTTTTAACCGACTTCCAAAAAGGAGGAGGTTCTACGTTCGGCTGTATGTATGTTTTTTTCATATTACTTTCTCGAAAAACTAAGCAGTTCCCACAGGATAGTACCTAATTTTAAACTCATGCGAACAAAGTCTCATACATCAGCTAGTAACACAAAACAAAAAAGACACAATAAACATCAAGATAACACAACACAAAACAAAGCAAGTCCATCAGTACCAGGCGAGCAGTCAATCAAGGCGGTTGATAGTCTTAAGAACAGTAATAAATGTAGTGTTTTTCAAAATATTTTTTCGAACAATATTTTTAAATTCATGGAAGAAGTCGCAGGCATCAGCTAGTAACACAAAACAAAAAAAACACAACAAACACCAAGTTAACACAACACAAAACAAATAAGCACGTCCATCAGTACCAGGCGAGCAGTCAATCAAGGCGGTTGATTAACTCATAATCCCGTGACAGCCGCCCGAGGAGTTAATAGAAACCTGCGGGCGTGCGCGCTCTAATGACTTGGGTAAATGTACTTACCTTACTTCTTTTGCCTTTTTAAACATGTCGGATTTCAGAGCCTGTGAGATTTTCGTCATTTTATTCACTGAAACTATCAACCCCTACCATAGGTAAATACAGCAATGGAATTTGGTACGTGGTTGCTTTGGTAAATAGCAGGTTTTCTCTCTCTCTCTCACCTGTCCAAGTATAAAGAGGTTTTTTTTTATATATTCATTAAAAAAAACTGTACAGTTACACCTGACGGACACTACACACAGACAAATTAACTGAACAGTTCGAAGAAGGTAAGAACCATCGATATAAATCGTTAGATGGGCCCCTCCAAACTAAAGAACGCACAATTTTATGTATTACCCAAAGATGTGCACGCACATCTTATGTTAGTACGTAACAAGCGCATGCTGTGAGTGGACGTGGACTTACTGTCCTGTACTGTGTACTGTTATAAAAAATATTTACTGTTTTTTTTTATTCTAATCCCTTAAATAAGCCTTTGTGTTCATTTTGGAAAAAACACAAGCCACAACATGAATAAAGAGAAATGTGTTACGACTGATGATGTACTCAATGTGCAAAACCAATGACAATAATTGTCATTGGTTTAGCACATTTCGCGGAATTCGAAATTCGAATTATTCCGCGCATTTCGAATTATTCCGCGACGCTTTGAGGCCCATCTAACGATCTACGATCGATAGTAAGAACTATCTCGATTACGTAAGCTTTCAAAGAAAGATCACCACATCAAAATCGGTCAAATCTTTCAGAAGCAACAAAACCACTGACAGACACCTCTAATTTATTAACATTCATTTACATCGAATGTTTGAATAATAAGCTGTATTTGCCGCCATATTGAAACTGCCTACATTCCAAATATGAGATACAGAAAAAATATTAGCATTAAACGAAGCATCTGAGTCATAAAACGAAGACGGTGAGTCAGCATTCGCAACGATTCGATCAGACAACGATCATTAGACGTCTCGTTAACGAGTTAATGATTAACGACAGCGATCGCGCCCGTAATGATGGCTAATGATGCGTTTGTTTTTTGAAACGGTCACTTTGTTACGCCGTTTATTACCTGGCTTTTTGGAGATCCGCATTATAGACTAATATTGTGCAATGGCCACACCTCATTAACCGACTTCATAAAAAGGAGGAGATTTCTCAATTCGATCGTATATTTTTTTATCAAGTTTGAATGTTAGCCTCCTACCACTTTTTTTCCTTTTCTTATTTTTAAAAGAATATTTGCCATATATTTTTTTAATATGACAAATATTGCTCTTTCATTAGCAAGCTTTCTTTGGGTTGTATGATCATGATACCTCTTAATCTAGTTAATATTAGGTAGGCACCTTCTATTTAGCTACCTACCTGATAATGCCTCAAAAGAAGGCACAGTCACTCAGTGAGTGATGGAGCGAGCTATGTGAGTATCTCTGAGTGATTGAATCAGAAAAGAGACCCGTAGAAGAATCAAAATCACATACATAAGCAATATTGGCGGCTCGAGACCGTGGTGTTTGGAAGTCTTACAACAAGCTCATGTCTAGCAGTGTCGTCGATTGGCTGATGATTTCACTATAATAATATGCTTCCATGTGGCCATTCTCATTTTGAGGTCAACCAAACGCAGGAGATATTAAATCGCACAAGTGTGTGCGCAAGCACAGGTGCACTCTCAATCAATCAATCAATCAATTTATTTATTTCCAGATACATGCATGATATATATACAGGTGGAAGGTTGATGTAAATGGTAAATGTATCTTGCCAATATCTCTATTCCCTCACTCTCATAGTCCGATGGGACGGCAGACCGACACAGGTAAGAGATCAGGCGCAGGACTGACGGCTTTACGTGCTCTCAGAGGCACGGGGTGTACTAACACTATCGACTTCCTAACTCCAAGCTGCTATTAAGATTTTTCTTGTAATAAAAGTCCCAATAACGTATTTTATTGTTAGCCTGACCCGGGATTCGAAACCTCATCGTCCAAAACTGAACTAGCTAACCACAGGACGAACGAGGCAGTTCACTATAAAACATACGGAACCACCAAAAACTTCCAAAGACTCAATCTGAAATAATAACTCAAAAATGATTCACCGTCTGGCGTAGGATGACTTGGCGTTAGTAACCTGCGACTCCTTAGCTTTGTCGAGTTAAACTGCTTTTGACAGTGATGATTTATTGTGTGACGGACTGAAGGTAGGTACGTGGTAGCTTGGGAATATACTAGTACAATATACTTTGAAAGTTAAGTACTTCTTTATCTTGTTTTTATGTGTCCAAATTTTGAAAAGGTTGTTTTTGTTTCGTATTTCGTAAACAAGCTTTTAAAAGTTCGTCAGATTGAATAGTATAGAAGGTTTACCTATTAGAACTAGAGGAGAGACGAATATCTTAGCATTCCATCGATTCACCGTGCGGGTGCCGGGTCCATCGCGTGGTAGAGAGAAGAACTTCGAGCAGAGTCCTGAACTTGTAACTACAGGATGTAGGGTTAAGGAATTCCTTGACGATCGATCAACACTTCTAGCCAAATTTGGTAAGATCCTATTAGAGCATGAGCAGCTTTGGATACTCGTTCTAGTAATATCCCGTAAATAATACGACAATATGTACTGTGTAAAAAAAATAATAATTAATTGAAATAACTATTCAAAAATAAATACCAAGTATATCAATGCTTAAGTAATTTTCAGCATACGGTACGACTAAATTGCACTGAAAGTAGGAATTTTTGTATTGTTGTTTATAAAAATTAATACAACTTATAAACCGTAAAATTTCGGCTAACACAACATTTTTTTTAATGTTTACAAGTTAGCCCTTGACTACAATCTCACCTGATGGTAAGTGATCTAAGTAATCTAAGATGCAAGCTAACTTGTTAAGAGGAGGATGAAAATCCACACTTCCCTCGGTTTCGACACGACATCGCACCGGAACGCTAAATCGCTTGGCGGTACCTCTTTGTCGGTAGGGTGGTAACCAGCCAAGGCCGAAGCCTCCCACCAGCTAGACCTGGACCAATCAATAAAACCTCAGTCGGCCCAGCCGGGGATCGAACCCAGGACCTCCATTATTCAATCCACCGTGCATAACACTGCGCCACGGAGGCTGTCAAAATTATAGTAGGGTTTCATACCAGCTATCACCAGGGGCGTTGCTACAGCCGTATCAGCCGTATCAATGTTACGGGGTCCCGGACTACGGGGCCCCTTACGTGTGAAGGCAAAAATTAGTAAATGTAATCCACAATTTCACTTAATCTGGTGCTTTCCGAAAAAAAGTATATCAAAAAAAACTGCCCATATAATTTCACTTCAGATAAAATGTACAAAGGTAAAAGAAACAACCTTTTTACCCGGGTTAATCGTGCGCCCAAAAATTAGAAACGTACTTATCTATACTAATATTATAAAGCTGAAGAGTTTGTTTGTTTGTTTGTTTGGTTGATTGAACGCGCTAATCTCTGGAACTACTGGTCCGATTAAAAAAAATCTTTCAGTGTTAGATAGCCTATTTATCGAGGAAGGCTATAGGCTATATATTATCCCTGTATTCCTACGTGAACGGGAACCACGCGGGCGAAACTGCGCGGCGTCAGCTAGTCCTACATAAATTAGTCACCGGTCATGTTTATTTTAAGCAAGCATTTTTGTTTCTTCTGTGCGAATTTTTACCCTTTAGTTGGACTTGGGCCAACCAACTAATTTTAACACAGGACTCGTTTGAGGCACGCTATGGCCCTGTAGAGTATGTGTTCTCCATTAGATTAGGACTAAGCGTTTCAATTATAGTTCACTCAATAAAGGCAAAGATCAGCTACAACCTCCGATCTCGTTGAATTTTCATGAAAATCGACAGAGGCTCAACGGACGTGGAGGTGAAAACCTTCATTCACTGCACTATTAATTATTTTTTTAATACAACTGTAGTAACAAAAGTTATATTAAAAAATGCGATGCAGAGCAGGTAGTACACGCATAAATTACTCTTAAACACCCTTTTTATGACTTTAAAGTAATCTTTAAGAGCCCTTTATAACCACCAGTTTTATCCGTAACCTTACGCCGGGCATTTAGTGTTACTACACATAAGTGGTATGTGTTGCGCCTGTCAGGTAATCTATACTTATAATAAAACTGGTCGAATTCTATACATTTGTATGCAATTTGAGATTTCACTTATACCATTTGTAACAACAAACGTTACCGTGGCATAACGGACGCCAGCGCCATCTAGAATCCATACTTATAATACTAATTCAGTACAATTTGTACACTCTGTACATTGAAGATATTTTGAAAATTTTTGTTGGAGGGCATTATATAATCGATACTGAAGCTAAAAATATTTTTTTTCGATTTTTTGTCTGTCTGTCTGTCCGTGTTTTTTTGTTATTTGCGGGCATCAGGCTGAAACTTCTGAATGAATTCAAATGGCACGGTTTAAGACCATAATACGAAGAAGGTTATAGGATACTTTTTTTGCAAAAATAAAATAAGAAGGGGAGAAATAGGGCTTGAAAGTTTACATTGATTTCCACGCGCACAAAGTCGCGTGCGACCGCTAGTTAATAATATGTCAAGTTTGAGATCCTGCTAGCCTACTTACTAATTTGGTAAATATTAACAACTTATTAAAATAAACATCAAATCAATTAGGAAATGTCAACTACGTACTGTATGATATCCACGAAGGGTTGTTACTAAGCACCGGATGACATTTGTTACATATAATCTCAATTTCGTATATAATATGTCAAGTAACATGCGTCAAAGTTAGTGAATTAGACTGTCGCCAAACATGTTGTCTAAACTAATATTAAAAAGAAATATTTATAGAGTGGTTATATCTGGTTCTACAGAACCAATTCTGAATTTTTTTAGAAATAAGAAACTACATTACCTGTGAGTATCATAAGCATAAGCAAACATTTACACAATTTAGTTAGTTTTGATGACATATTTATATCCAAAAACCTAACTACAGAATGGATTTTTGTTAAAACTCATGGGACCATAGAAAAATAATTTTGAAAAAATAAAAATACTGTCAAATTAAGAATCTTTTTAATTATTATTCTACACCTTCATACCATGTATATTGAGAATCCTCTAAATTATCTACTGAAGTGTGTGAAGTCTGCCAATCCGCATTGGACCAGCGTGGCTGACTATAGCATAGCCTAAGCCCTCTCGTTCTGAGAGGAGACTCGTGCTCAAAAGTGTGCCAAATATGAGTTGAAATACCGATTTCAACTCATATTTGGTATTCTTTATACTTATGAACCGTCATAAGTATAAAGAATTAAAGACCAAAACGTCGTCAAACAAAAAGTCGTTGGTGTAGCCACATATTAATGAGCTTAATATTTTTATGCGAGATGGTTTTCAAAAGATAATTTTAATATGTCGGTTTGACCTCATAACTGGGCCGTTAAGTCGGGATTTACTTTAACTGCCTTTTTATGGGGTAAAGAGTGGTGTAATTAGGGGTAATTTATTGTAATTATTGTAGGTATGCTTCGGGACTTTTTTTAATCGGTGAAAGTGTTAAGGAAAGTTAGCACTAATAAGTAGTAGAATTAACGATTATTGTTATTGTCTTAATAGTCATTGAGACATGACTTCTGCCTTTGATTCGGAGGGCGTAGGTTTGAATCCGGTCCGAGGCATGTACCTACCAACTTCTTTTGTTTTTTTTTTTTAAGTTTGCAGAAAGCGAGGAAAGCTGAGATTTTTCTCTATTTTCTACGTGTGTGAAGTCTGCCAATCCGCATTGGGCCAGCGTAATTGGCTATTGGCCTAACCCCTCTAATTCTGAGAGGAGTCTCGTGCTCAACAGTAAGCCTATTAAGGGTTGTTAATGATGATGAGTCATCTCAGTCAATGGTCTTACAGCGAAAAGCTTCAACCAACTCTAGTCCTCCCTCCTCTCCCTAAAAAGCTTTCGCTCGACTGTTGGATCCACGTTGAGATGGCGCCTATTGTGAAGAAGTTCCTCACTACCTGTTGCTTGCATAGGCAACAGCTCTGAGAGAGGAGCGAAGCGAATTTTTTTTTTATTTTATAAGCAAGCGCTAAGCGACTATCACGCTTGATGGTAAGCGATAATGCAGGCTATGGTAGAACACGCTTGCAAAGAAGATGCTTATTCACTCTTGACTTGAAGATATCAATTTTTTTTAAATTTTAAACAAAGTTTAAAAAAAAAATGTTGGTATTACATACTCGTATATAAATGACAGAAGTAGTTCAATATGACGAGTTAGATTATCATTGTTCTAATCTAAATAAATTTCATTTTTATTGTTGGATAATTCAGAGAATTTAAAACCCACTAAATCATAGGGAAACAAAGGGATATCTCTAAATAGTATCAAGGATGAGGTAGGTCGGGACTCGGGTGCGAAGGGTAGGGAGATGTCAAACGCTGATAATGTAACAGGTGAAGTTTGTTTTATTGCATCCAGTGGCGGATTTGTAGTTTTGACCGCCCTAGGCCCAAAGTCCCAACCTCCTCTCTCTTAGCGTCATCATCATCTCCTTTCGCTTATCATAAGTGGGGTCGGCAAAATAATAGTCAATCTTCACCCTTCGTCTCTATTACTCATCATCCCTTTACAAACATATCCTATTTTACACACTCCAATCATCTCTTCTTTGGTATTCCTTTTACGTCCTTCCACCTGCAAATTCAACATTTTTCTAGTACCTAACCTATGAACATTCATTACGGAGAGATGAAAGTCATGACTTTCATCTCTCCGTAATGAATGTTCATACCAAGCCAACTTTTTGCTCCTCAATTTTTCTGTCACTGACGCCACTGTCACATGTCCTTATATATTTATTCCTTGTTTAATCCATTCTTGACACATCACACATCCATCTCAACATACGCATTTTGTTCACATGCAATCTTCTACTATCCGTCCCTTTCACCGCCCAACATTCTTATCCATACAGCACGACAGGTCTTACAACCTAAAATATACAAAGTTTTGTATATTTTACCCTTAAGTCTGAGGCATTCGAGGGCATATCCCTCCCCTTTCTCAGCATCATCCGTTGTAAAATGATGCAACTGCATTGCATTTACATTGCATGCAATGTAGGCACATAAATTTATACACATAGAATCTATCTTTTTGACTATTATAAAAAATATATTTTTTATTTTGTAATTATTTCCGAGAATTTAGAGATAATTGCACATTTAAAATAAAACATTCTTATAAGAAAAAATAAAGTGATAAAATTAAAAATTACCTAGTGTAACTGGTGGAATTTGGTTATTTATCATTAATTATTCTATCTTTCCTAGGCCAAACTGGGCCTTAGCGTAAATCCGCCACTGGTTGCATCCATGTCTAAAATAGACAGACCTTTGTAATTTTATAAATAGAACAATTCCCTTGGGTAATTAGACCTACGTAACTTCATAAAAGCTGAAACACAGCCAATGGTCCTAACATAATTCCGGTAGGCGATTATGGAATTTTGACCAAATGAAAAATAAATGCTTTGAGAGACTGGACATGAATCTAGGACCTTAGAATATGACGCCTCTAACACTTCTCTCTCTCCAACGTAAAGATAGTGTTAGAATTATTAGCGTGCACTCCATAGATGCTAAAATGCCGTGCCTACTCTGAAGTCTTGTATTCGAGAAGGATTTTTTTATTTTGTTTCATTCGTATGTGTAATGCATACCCTAGTAAAAAATCTTGTCCACGCCACTGGCAAGAAGTGTGCACAACAATAGTCCAGCGAATGAGGTTCGAACCCAGAACCCATTTGGTCTTCAATCGGCCATTTAAATCAGATATGCAGGTTTCCTCACTATGTGTTTCCTTCATTGTTTGAGACACGTGATGTTTAATTTCTTAAAATGCACATATCTGAAAGGTTAGAGATGCATGCCCGGACCAGATTCGAACCTACTCCCTTCGAATCGAAGGCAGAGGTCATATCCACTGGGCTGTCACGTCTCTTACTCTCAAGCTTAATTAATATACTTAATTAATATTATACGTACCGTGACAAGGCATCGTTGGTGCCTAATTTACCAAGCATTTATTGCTAATGGGGGCCCGGGCTGCTAATTAAAACTAAATATTCAATACGAATTAATTGAGTCGTCGATCGAATCTCACGGCTCGCTGTTTCGTTACGCTTTGCTTCGTTATTAGCTATTAGACTAGCGTTGTTTGAACGCCAAGTTTAATAAACGCTATTTAGCTAAACGAGTCATTAAGCTAAGCTATTTTTATCTTCATCCTCATCATCATTTTCATTCAATGTTTGACATATAGCCCGATCCGTAAAACATTTTTACATTTGATTACTATCAAGTTAATTTTCTGTGAGTAGGTATTAATTATGTAATTTACAAAAAGTTGTTAGTAACCAGATGTTTTTTACAACAGTAAAAAACATCTGGTTACTAACAACTTAACTGTTAATTAAGTAACAACTTAATTAACAGTTATACAACTTAACAACCACAATGTCGTACTAATTGCGTTTCATCTCGTTCGCTCGCCATGACGCTCAGAAATTTTTATTACCTGGTAAACCAGAATCAAGAATTTACGTAGATAAACGTAAAAAGAGTGTCTCATCAAGATGAAGCTCTCACGGAAAATTAACTTAATAGTAAACAATTGGAAAAATGCTCCACAGATCCTAATAGGCCTTTTATTGTGACAACGCAACACAGTCCTGAAAAAGTGTTATACCTATTAACACTTCAATAGCTGTTTGATGTTTTTATACATACTCGTATAGAAACTGTGTCTCTCGTCTCGAATTCATCTCTCTGTCTCTTTCTAACATGACACTATAAAAAAAGAGATAGAGACGAATTTGAAACTCACACAATCACACTATTAAGTTTAAAAAACATCGTTACAAAATAGCGCCACTAAAACGGCAATGAGCGGAGTACTTCAATTCATAGATAAATTGAAATAATAATAATAATAATTAATAATAAATATTTTTTGGAAACATCTTTTCTACAGGTTATCTCGTCGTTACGAAAAAAAAATATTAAAACTCTATTCTACACACAACATTTATGACCATCAAACTTGGGATAAGATAATGATGATTATTACATCATAAATAATAATTATTTTTTTTTTGAAAGCTGCACTCAAACTCGGGAGGTAATCTTATATCCCGATCGGGGAAACTGGTCAAGTTTAAGAGATATATTCTTTAAAAGTAAAACTAAAAACTAAGACATTCTCTGCGTTTATTAAACGCTCGCATTTACTCTCCGTGCGTTTAATTCCGCCAGTGCAACAAACTAAAGAGAAATAAATACAAATAAACAAAATAAATATGTGGAGGTGCGCGAGCATTCTTAAGCCAATTAGTTTATTGGTGGACACATGTCCTTCTCGGAACGGTGCGATAAGATCGGGATTAAGCGCAACGTACAGTGAGGTACTTAACTGCCAAGTAGACGTGAGTAGACAAACGCTCATCGATTCGTCAATTTATCTTGACACTGAATAACTTAATTTTGCTATTTAATCAGCAGGCTAATTCACTAACATTGACGTATGCTACTTGACATATATACGAAATTCAGATTCTATTCCTGGATATCATAGAGTAAGTAAATGACATTTCTTATTTGATTTGCTGTTTATTTTAATAGGTAGGTAGTATAGATCAAATCACTGAATATGAATATCGCTTAGAACTTATGACTTTGCCGTTAAGTTTTTAAATACATGGTTAATTAAAAAAACATAACATATAATCGTATGTAAAATACCCAGTTTTTCAATAAGAACGGCGTTATCCATTGATGTTAGTACATTGAATTTTTTTAAATAGCTGTGGTTATTGGCTTCTTCTGAATCTGAACGCGTTTGAAGTAAAAGCCACTTATTAAACGATAAAATAATTTAAAATTATAGGTTAATTTTTTACTTATCATTATTAATGCATAATTTCTTAATAATGTAATAAAAATATTCCAAGTAGATACGTTCCTGTTCTTCACTACATAGTATAAAACAAAGTCGTTTTCTCTGTCCCTATGTATTCTTAAGTCTTTGAAACTACGCAACTTTTTAAATAGATACAGTGATTGAAAAGGAAGGTTTATATAATGTATAATAACATCCATGGTTCCCGCGGGATTTGTGAAAAGCTGATCTCCACGCGTACGTCGCGGGAGTCCTCTAGTAATAAATAAATCGATTCGTAACCTCGTATTTAATTTTAAGTTTTCGACTATTATTACCATCATTAGATTAAATTAAATTATGACATAATCCTGACTTTTCAAAAGTGCTTGTAAACTAAGCCTAATTAAAATAAATGAATTTTGAATTTTGATTGACTTTGAACGTTTTATTAGCCCAGTGTCCGTCGCCCACAACTAAGACAAATCCCGAGCGGGCGTTAATGTTAACATTCCGGTATATATCTCCCGACCGTTTATATATTATAATTGTTTTTTGCCGGTAATAATATTCTAAAGAGCCATAAAACTTTATTTAACTCTGATTTTAACAGCAGATAGTGGTCGGCGTAACAAATTAATTAGGTTCACTTCATAGTGTAAGAGACAACGGTAATATTACTTAGTCGTAGAGCGTTTTGTGACGGACTCGTCCGGGGATACTAAAAAAAATTAGTTTAATTTGATTAATAGGGTAGTTGACTCATTTCAAATTTAATATAAACAATATTAATTTCGTAGTACGTGGAATAAGGATCCGGAATATATCGATATTAATTAATTAAAGATAAGGATTTCATATAAAACTTAATTTAAAAAAAAAAACATACATACAGCCGAACGTAGAACCTCCTCCTTTTTGGAAGTCGGTTAAAAATCATGCACTTTTTATTTAAAAATCATGTATAGGACCAATCTGGAAGTATAATGTATGTTTATAATGAAATGAAATTTGAAAACGATGAAATTTAATGAACGTTTACGTTCAAATAATATTCGATTGTTTCAATTCTTTCAAATTCAAACCTATCGTCGTTTCACCAAAAGCAATGGCCATAATAGCGCCAATGCTTTTGGTGTTCGTTCATAAAATGTGAATTCTGATATCAAAATATGGTGGTTATATCCTGCCTCCTATATTAGAACGCAGGTTTAAAATGGATATTAACGCTGAGGTCTCAAGGTAGTTTTGTCTATTTTCCTGAGCGATTTTGACAAAACAATTACACCATGCGCTAACTCAAAAACTAAAATGAAGAAAATGAAGAAATGAACTCAAAAACTAGAATGAGAAAAAAGAGGAAGAAACAGGATGCCAAGCCAGACTCTACGACCAACACGGAAAAGAACAATGGAAACCCTATCCACTGTGATGATGATGTACTGGTGCCGAACAAGGATGGAAAATACTACTTAGGGACTATAGTAGAGCTGAGCCAGCAACGACTCGTGCGACTCTTTTAAACAAAAAAAAAAAATTTTTCTTAATAAGTGAGTTATGAGGTAACAAACATAAAAAAAAAAATACGCGTTGATATGAGAACTTCCTCCTTTTTTTGAAGTCAGATGGTTATAAAAGAAAAGCTTATTTACACGGCTGATTAATATTTTCCTGCATTACAAACAGTCCATCAGGCGGGAATCAAACCTAAGATCTCTCTGTTTAGAAACCAGCACCTAACCAGTTAAACTATTGAGCATTTTAAACCTGCACCTAACAAAAAACATTATCTATTAAACTAAAGGTGACAACCCTGACCAAAGATAACCACACAATTTAACAACGATTATGAACCTTAGTACATTGTAATAAGGTATACAGATACTCGGCAGTATCCCGACAACCAAATATAGATGTTTAACAAAATTCTACAAAAGGAACGAAGTGACTTTTTTATTAATTGGGTATCGGATTCGATTCTGGCTTATGATTAAAATGTACTAGTGATTGCATGCGGCGTCGCTTATTACCCTAATAAGTAATATTATGATTTAATTATATGTATCTGCCTCGATGGTCGAGTGATTATTCCATGTGGCCTCAGATCGCAAGGTCTAGGGTTCAAATCCTAAGTCAGACTTTTCAATCAATTAATCAATCTTTTATTTGCAAACATGTGGTGAGGATGACAATATTTAAACAATGTTAAGACTAAAAAAAAAAAAAAAAAGACTAAATCTGGCATGCAAAATTATAAAAAAAAAAACAATTTGCTTAAAAGTACTAATACTAGGTAGGTAGATATGTACATTATAATATGAAAAATACATTTTGTATAATAAAAACACACAATTATTGTAGAAATAAGTATTGCAAAGAATGTCAAAAAGTAGTCACATTAAAAATATAGAAATATTATGTCAATGGATCAATTACTGCCAAATCTATACTAATATTATAAAGCTGAAGAGTTTGTTTGTTTGTTTGTTTGCTTGAACGCGCTAATCTCAGGTCCGATTTGAAAAATGCTTTCAGTGTTAGATAGCCCATTTATCGAGGAAGGCTATAGGCTATATTTTATCTGTATTCCTACAGAAACGGGAACCACGCAGGTGAAACCGCGCGGCGTCTACTAGTACATCATAATAATCTTTTTTTTTATTTTAGTTTTCCGGTACGATGTATAGAAACCGAAATAGATGTGGATTTTAATCCTACTCCTAACAAGTTAGCCCGCTACCATCTTAGATTGCATCCTCACTTACCCTCAAGTGATTGTAGTCAAGGGCTAACTTGTAAAGAATAAAAAAAAATACGAAGTAAAAAAACATTTGATAGCTAACCTCATAAGAGCCCATATGAAACTGTATATTCGATACCCAATTAATAAAGGAGACACAGTGCTTCTTTTGTGAGGTTTTGTTAAACGTCTAAATTTGGTCCTCAGTGTCATTTGGTAATTTATTTTCGCCCTTAATTGTATTGAGATAAGGTTTATAATGCTTAATGAAATGTGGTTTCTTGTAAATATAAGTTTTGGTTAGGGTTGTCTCAATAGTTTTGTTATTATCTTTTTTATTAGAAAAATGTTTTTAAATTATATTTGTTAATTTCAACAAAAGTTTCAGGAATAAACAAAGGATATTATGGACCTTAGACCCACCGCACTGCTCCAATTTGGGTTTAAAGCAACAATGTTTATTCTTGTAACGATCACTCGTTAAAACTTGAATCTTTAAGGGAAAGAAGATGGAGATCTTGGGATTTTAAAATTAAAAGTGGAATTGTATTTTATACTAACTCACAATAATAATTTTATACTATAGATCGGTTACGTCACTACAAAATCACCGCAAAAAGTGATTATTTATTTATGTATATACAGTTTTTACACTTCTTGAACACACAACTAGACATTGTAGATGATATTTAGGTATTATTTGTTTAAATAACGTTCGTTTTTTTACCACAATTAACATAGGAATGTGGAAATTTTCTCTTTTGAGCGCCTCATTTTTCATGACCTAGTAACATATCTAACAGTACTTAACATCATTTCCTACTCATCATAAATGATGCTTAGATTTTAAGTTTAAAGAAAAAAATAATAGAAGCGACCTCACTGGTAAAGTAAGTAATGCCTCGGTTAACAATTGACATAAAAAAAATATTCATTTGACGTTCTGCTTTAAACTACTGGAATATTTTGAGATATTAAAAGATGGCGCTCATTTTCTAATAAAAATTTGAGAGTACATTTCTATTTTTAACGAGTTATTAATATATATATTTTTAATTTAAACAATATATATTTGATCTGGAATCAATCATCTCCTTTAGTATTTCAATACAATACAACAAAGTTTTGACCGCAACTTGGAATCGAACCCGTAAATTAAGCGACAACGTCAAAAAGTTTGTGGCAACCCTAATTCGGGGAATATTTATTTTGACGTGCGCCGTAAATCCGGACGCTTTTTGTGGTATGTTAAGATTAATCGGCTATTATTTTGGTAATTTTAATAGAAGGTGTTGGGCCCTTTTTGGGCCCTTCTCGTTTTTTGGGCACGTTTATGAGCCTTTTAGAGTTTCTTAGTGTTCCTGATAATTTATGACAGTTTATAATTGTATGAAATTGGACACTGTATTGATCATTATGAATATCTAAAATCTATCGAAACGAATGATATAAATTCTGTGTGGATGGATGAATGTTTGTTTGTTGATCAGGCCGTAACGGGATAATGGATCTATAGAAATGGCTTTGATGAGCTATTTCGAAACTTTAAAAAATACGATATTTTTATAAATACTTAACTTTTTAAATAGTAGCGCGTAGCAAATAATACATTTTGTTCTGATATTACAATTACAATAGAATATTCGAGTAGCATCCAAAGGAAAACGAAAGACTGTAATTTTTTTCAAGTAATTTGACGACCTCCGTGGTGCAGTGTGGATTTTCATCCTCCTTCTAACAAGTTAGCCCGCTTCCATCTTAGACTGCATCATCACTTACAATCAGGTGAGATTGTAGTCAAGGGCTAACTTGTAAAGAATAAAAAAAAGTATCTATATAATAATCATGACACGACAAAAGACGAGCAGCAGAAAAAGAAAAATGTATTTAAATCTCATAATGTTTTTTTTTATTTAAGATAACGGATCAGAAAAAAACAAATTCCACGCGGACAAAGTCGCGAATGTCAGTTAGTAGTAAATATGTCAAAAATTACAAAAGAATAACAATATCGATACTGAACTGACAACAACATCGATGCCTTATTACAGATCACAATCGTTTACGGAATCGATCATAGAAACTACAAAAAGGGAAGGGCAAGTTTAGATATATCGATATATCGAGAGTTTGTTAGTCCGTGCATTTGTTCCGGCTCGTCGATACTCGATTAATGTGAACAGATAACTTTACTTGTCTACAGGTGGGATTTAAGCTATTTTTTTTTACGTGTGGCCCAATTTACAAGAGCTAGAAAATAAGAAGTCCAACTTTTAGTGGAATACCATCGCTTACAACCAACGATCTCCTATAAAATAGTCGATGCACAATCAGCGACCAAAAAACGTCCCCACTCAATGAGTGAAAAAACACAACTTCTTGGCACTCAATTCAAGTAGTCGCATTTGAAAATTCAACCTTAAACTCAATCCTTATGGTTGAATTTGCTTTGAATTTGGGTTTTTATTGAATATTGGACTATATTTAAAGGCCTTTACGTATAATTTTCTTTACCAATAATTTTAAAACTATCAAAGCAAAATAGGCCAGTCTTTAAGTGAAATTTTCTACATCATTGTGCCTCCTTTTATTTTATTATAAGAAGAATCCTTTTAACATAAAAAGTAGTGATGAAATTCCAATTTGGGTGTATTTTGACAAAAAAATTCTTGGATTGTAGATGTTTAAGTTATTCACTTCAGCGTTGAAATGAGAAGAATATAATGTTTGATTGTCACCTGTAAATCAACTATTTGATGATTTACTTAAGATGTGGCTACTAATTATCCCGAAGGAATACACTAAGTTTTGCATTTGAAAGATTGAGAGTATGAACGTTTGTCATGCGCTAGCTCTCAAAGCACTCATGGTTCAGAGTCTATAGTTTTCTATATTGCCTACTTACCTATTCGGAGGCTATTAAAACGGAGCAATAGTTTCCTAAAATTACATAACCCACAGCCTCATCATCATCATCATCATCATTAACATATCAGCCGATGGACGTCCACTGACATAGGCATTTTGTGAGGACTTCGAAACATCACGATTCTGAGCCGCGTGCATCCAGCGAACCCCTGCGAATCGCTTGATGTTGTCAGTCAACCTGGTGAGGGGTCGACCAACACTGCGCTTTCTAGTGCGAGGTCGCAATTTCAGCACCCCAACGTCCATCGATTCCGCGCGGCTCCATATGAATATTATACTCGTACAGTATTATTTATTTAGGGACAACCTTACTCTATACATTGTCTGTAAAATTAATAATATTTTTAACTGTTTGTTGGCACCCTAACAAATAGATCCTCAAATCGCTGTCGCCTATGGTTTGGGCGCTCGCAGCGTGTGATCAATTTAGATTTCGGGGCACTTCGTTAATACGAGCGGTGAGAAGTGAGAAGTGAGGCGATCGCGTGTCATCCATTATGTGAATGAGGTGTTTAATAAATCTGCCGGACTGCACAGACAACTAACTAACCTTGTATATGACGGCCTCCGTGGCTGACTTACAAGACGGAGGTCCTGGGTTCGATCCACGGCTGGACCGATTGAGGTTTTCTTAATTAGACCAGGTCTGGCTGGTGGGAGGCTTTGGCCATGGCTAGTTACCACCCTACCGTCAAAGATGTACCGCCAAGCGATTAAGCGTTCCGGTACGACGGCATGTAGAAATCGAAAGGGGTGTGGATTTCATCCTCCTCCTAACAAGTTAGCCCGACATCTTAGATTGCATCATCACTTACCATCAGGTGAGATTGTAGTCAAGGGCTAACTTGTAAAGAATAAAAAAAATGTAGGTATATTTTTACAAGGCTTTTTTTAATACTTTACAAGTTAGCCCTTGACTACAATCTCACCTGATGGTAAGTGATGATGCAGTCTAAGATGAAAGCGGGCTAACTTGTTATGAAGAGGATGAAAATCCACAGCTATTTCGGGTTCCACACGGTAGATACCTACATCGTAAATCGCTTTGGCCGTACGTCGTTGTCGGTAGGGTGGTAACTCGCCACGGCCGAAGCCTGCCACCAGCCAGACCTGGACCAATAAAATTAGTAAAATGTAATCCACAATTAATTCACTTAATCTGGTGAAATCCGGAAATGACAATAGCAGAAAAAGCTATCTTTTTTTGCGGGTTAATCGTGCGCACAAAAGTTAGAAACATCCTACATAATTAGGTTAAGTTACAGTCATATTTATTTTTATTTATTATAAGAACTTTTATACAAGGTACATCTATCCTATTATTACAAATTTAATAATAATTCACAAAAAACTTATACTAATCTATTTTTAATACAACATTATATATAACTTAACTAACATAGTCATATTTATTTTAAGAAAGAATTTTTGTTTATTTTGTGCGAAATCTTTACCCAACTAATTTTGATACAGAGCATGCTAGCCACTGCAACAATCTACGCCTCTGGTTTGCAAGCCCTACAACCCTTGCAAGGTGTTCTTCTGTAGACCATTTTCACTCACCATCAGATAGCCTCTGGTCAATTATAACTATAATAAACAACTCCGAGAATACCACTAAAATATAAACTGGTACTATAAGTTCGATTTGATACAATAAATCGGCATTGGAACCAATTGTGCAAGCCTCATGCCCCGTTTCCATTATTCGCGCGACGGAAGGTTTATTTTTATTTATATTACGTCTTTTGTTCGTCCGTCCGTCAATCAGGGACGTGTCGGAACGCTGGAAAACTCGTGTTCGCTGTATGTTTTACTGTTAAGATGTTTTTACATTAGGCTCATATGCCGTAGCCATACTATGCTCCTTGCGCTGCTGCGAAGTTGTAATTTTGTAATTCCCGCTCTGTCAGTTATTTTTTTTATATTTATAGTATATTAACACGCATAAATTATCTTTAACTTTAACTATGTAAGAAAATCTTGGAATCTTAATTTGACCCACTTCTTGGAATCTTAATTTGACACACTTAGACTTCGATTAGGATGACATTTTGCACACGCTCTGAGTTTTGATGGCAATACATGACTAGCTAAGAAACAAATAAAATCAAATCAAAAATCATTTATTTCATTTCAGTAGGCTCAGTTTACAAGCACTTTTGACACGTCAGTTGACTATTTGTAAAGATTCTACCACCGGTTCGGAAGGCAGGTTCTGCTGAGAAGATACCGGCAAGAAACTCAACAGTTGCTCTTTTTTTCGTAAACGTCATTACCAACCCAATAATGCCCAAATGGCTTCCCCAAGACGGCGGACTGGCTGTTTGAAATCAACCCCTATGATATGGATATCAAATGAAAGGGTTTGCTGTCAGGAATACGAAAAAAAATAGTCACATGACTTAAATCCAATATGGCGGACATCCAAGATGGCGTACAGGCTATTTGAAAAAAAAAACTCCATTTGTAATTTTTAGTGCGTGCTAAAAGCGTGTTTTTTCTAAATTGACTCAGGTCTGGTCTGGTATAAGGCTACCATCCACCCTATAAGACATAGGTACTGCCAAGCGATTTAGCGTTCCGGTACGATGCATGTAAAAATGGGCAGAATAAACTTGTACCTACCTCTCAGTATTATCAATCAACATCAGTATGCCTATGCGACTAAACGACATATTATCTCGTGAAGAGAAAATAGACAAAATATCGACCAATAGCAGAGTGACAGCCATCTCTTTAGTCGCAGCACAATGAAAGAGTTCAATATTTCCAGTTGTGCCCTATTTGTTGACATTTTGTCTATTTCTCTACACGTCATTTTGTCGCATGTTACGCGAACATGTGACAGTCAAGGGCTAACTTATAATTAAATTAAAAAGAAACACCAAATAAAACCAAACAGACTTACAAAAGTAACACATACAACGTGTGTAAATTCTCCTTAACGCGTTAACCAAATGCGTGCCGTTTTTCATCGATATTTATCGCGATAAGTTAGTGTTGCGCCGCACAGTCGATATTTGCGAGTCAAATCTATCGATAGCCCTCCGAGACGGGATGGTGGAAACTCGAAACGGAAACACACGGCTTTATAATAATATTGTACACGTCGTAATCGTAACTTTTATTTGTTACTAGCTGACGCCGCGCGGTTTCACCCGCGTGGTTCCCGTTCCCGTAGGAATACCGGGATAATATAGCCTATAGCCTTCCTCGATAAATGGGCTATCTAACACTGAAACAATTTTTCAAATCGGACCAGTAGTTCCTGAGATTAGCGCGTTCAATCAATCAAACAAACAAACTCTTCAGCTTTATAATATTAGTATAGACTAACTGTGCCACGCGATTTCACGCATATACCCGTAGTTTCACTACCCGTGAGAATAGGCAGCGTAATATAAAATGAATAAAATAAATAAAACTGTAATAAAATGAAGCCCAAGTTATTTGTTGATAATATAGCATCATTGGAGAAAAAATTTTTAAAATCGGTTTAGTGGCTTAAGCAGAATAGCTGAAGTGGCAATGGACGGGGCACATAGTTCGAAGAGCCGATGGACGTTGGGGTCGCAAGGTGCTGGAGTGGCGACCCCACACTACAAAGCGCAGTGTTGGTCGACCCCACTGCGACCATCAAGCGAGTCGCAGGGATTCGCTGGATGCAGGTGGCTCAGTATCGTGATGTTTGGAAGTCCCTACAAAAGGCCTATGTCCTGCAGTGGAAGTCCATCGGCTGATATGATGATGATAATGATATTCACATTTGCATTTATATTATTAAAGTTACGAGAAATATTTGACAACAATTGAACATGGAAATGGAAAAAAGAAATGCTTCGCCTATTATAATACGACACTTCCAACAAATACTACGCTCTGCTCTACAATTAGATTTTTTGATATCTTCTTATTATGACGTGTTTCGTTACGAAGCAACTTACCCTAAGTTGCTTCGTAACGAAACACGTTACGGTGCCACGCTGTCTAGCTTCCCTTTCTCTCACGCATACGACAGCAGATTTAAGTTATCACTTGACTCGAGCGTCCCGAGATGCACATGTTTTTTTTCATTCAAACCTTGCATTTTCCGCGATTTAAAGTAGCCTATTTTCGTAATCCCTAAATTAATCTCTATTTACAAGGCCAAATCGGTTTAACTGTTGTAGCGTGGAAAAGTAATAGACATAGAGACACACACACACATACACTATCTTTTGAATTTATATTATTGTGACACGACGTGGCATGATGTTGCGACGCAAGCCAAGACAAGCGCATAGTGGGTCTCGCAGCATAAGATATTTAACATCAATAAATAAATGAAAAAAACGCTGCTAAAACGCGCGCACTACAGTCGCGTGTATTTCCAACCATTATGGAATCCCGGTGTGACTCGTTTGGGCTGATTTAACGAGTCGGGAATTTGTAACAGCGCGTTATTTTGATTGAATGCGCATATTTCACGATATCAGATTATATTATTTGATATCCGTTTGTTTAACTTTATGTTTTGTAAGGCTTTTGTGTGCGTATTTGTTCCCCTGTTTTTTCAAGTTGGTTAATAACAAATCAATGATATTATGTTATACGTATACGTATTGTAACTACTTGTTTGGTCGAGTGATAAACCTATGTGGCTTTGGACGAGGTCCTGAGTTCTAATCGTGGCTCGGAATAAATGTTGAGCTTAACTTTCTTGTTCACTTTTACAAGTAATTGCAATTACTAGCACTGGTGGATTTACCTGTAGGCTAAGAAGGCTGAAGCAGGGCGGCTGATTTTAGAGGGCGGCAAAATTGACCCAAAAAATTTTCTCTTCTACAGAATTAAAGAAAATGTAACGATAAATTTAATTATGTCCTGTACAATCCTATACTAAAATATTAAAACTTGCAATTTTATTGATACAATTTAAGGCCAATAGTATTGATTGCAAACTAGGATACCTATCGAATTTCAGAGTTTAGTAGAAACACAGTTATTTTGAAATCACAAAAACACAACTCAATTTTATTTTATATGTAATAATAATAATAATAATAATTTATTTATTCATCAGAAAGCAGGTTTACAAAGATTACTTAAATATAATAAGACCCTGATACTCTCTACCATAATAATTTGGTGTATGAAAAATTTAAATAGACTATGTATAATCCTAATTTAAAAGGAAACAAATAAAAAAAGAAAACATATGTAATAGCTTATACAATTTAACATTTTAAGATTCAATGATTATGACAAATGTAACAATGTAAATGTATTGTTAACAAGTTAACGATTTATTCAATACTATAGGGATTAACTACTTACTATTACAATTAACTCTAGAAGACTCAGGGTCACACATAGGGCGATGAAACGAGCTATGCTCAGTGTTTCTCTGCGAGATCGAATCAGAAATGAGGAGATTTGCAGAAGGAAAAAGTCACCGACATAGCTCAATAAGACGCGAAGCTGAAATGGCAATGGGCGGGGCACAATTCGAAGAGCTGATGGACGTTGGGGGCTGGAATGGCGCCCCTAGTGTTGGTCGACCCACCACCATGTTGACTGACGACATCAAGTCTTAGGAATACGATGGATGCAGGCTGCACAGGGTCGTGATGTTTGGAATTCCCTACAAAAGGCCTATGTCCAGCAGTGGACGTCAATCGGTTGGTATGATGATGATGATGATAGGGATTACAATGACAAAGTTCATAACAGGCCCATTATTTCGGTATTTCGCGTAGAGTATAATATGACAAATCTAAATCGTATGTAGGTACCTTTTTTTATTATTATTATTTTTTCAAGTTAGCCCTTGACTACAATCTCACCTGATGGTAAGTGATGATGCAATCCAAGATTTAAGCGGGTTAACTCGTTAGGAGAAGGATGAAATGATGAAAATCCACACCCCTTTTCTATACACGACATCGTACCGGAACGCTAAATCGCTTGGCGGTACACCTTTGCTGGTAGGCAACAAGCCACGGCCGAAGCCTCCCACCGGCCAGACCTGGGCCAATTAAGAAAATCTCAATCGGCCCAGCCGGGGATCGAACCCAGGACCACCGTTTTGTAAATCCACCGCGCATAACACTGCGCCACGGAGGCCGTGGAAATTCATAACAAGTTAACGATTTATTCAGTACTATTAACTCTTAAGATGGCTTATAGTCACACAGCGGGCAATGGAACGAGCTATGCTCGGATCTCTGCGTGATCGAATCAGAAATGAGGAGATCCGCAGAAGAACCAAAGTCCAAAGAGGACGTCCATCGGCTGATATGATGATGATAATGATAGGGATTACAATGACAAAGTTCATAACAGGCCCATTATTTCGCGTAGACTATATATATATAATACTGTACAAAAGTATGTACCTACATTTTTTTAGTAACGGTCGTCAATGGCGTCACCATCATACCGTATGCGTTAGATCAACCCCATTTATTTTAAACGCGTAATATTTCACCGAGCCAATCAACCCCCTCACGATCACATAACAAGCGCCATGGGGCCGCTTCCCGCGACACCATGTTACACCAACCCCCGTACACCCCATAGCGTCCCATAGACAAGCGTCACTTATGGTTTAATCTTTTTATGGCAAATTGGCGGAACATCCTTTTTGTTTACGACCCTTATATTGTGACCCTTCCTTTGTAAAGGACTATCTTAGAAAAGAAAGAAAGAAAGAAATATCTTTATTTTTAGGTAGCGCCACACATTACAATATTAAATTATAAATATATAGCTTATAGCTAGAACAATAAGAGAAGAACGCCCTGCAATATGTGGCATAACCTAGAAAAAGGCCCTAACCCAGCATTTTGCTACATAATTCCTATACAAAAAAAGTATGCAGCACTGATTTTCAGTTAGGACCCAGTTCAGGTCAGTTTAGTTCTTACTAACGAACGCACGCGGCTTCGTTCTAGGTACTAGTTGTGGCTTGCGGTTTCACCCACGTCTATCATACCTTTCGGGGTAAAAATTTAAAGACTTAAATTTTGAAAGTCCAAGTCGTGCGATTCCGCTAATTTACACTCGTCGACGAACTTTTCGCCTATAACGTCCTATTTGAATTTGAGCTTTATGTTTATGGATTGGCATAATTAAAATGTACTTTTTCGTCACAAAAGTTGCTATGAAAACGAACAGCGCAGTAACTTTACAGAATCGCTATCCCGAGGCCTTAGCCATGTGGCACGTCGATTCTATTGCTACAAACGCTTCGAAAACTAATAAAATGTATAGGAATGACAGAACCGATCGACAACTTGATCACGTGACTTGTCAATAGTGAATGTCATTCCCATACATTTATAATTTTTGGAAGCGTTAGCGTTTGTAGAAAGAGAATCGAAATGCCACAGGCCGTGGAATAAAATGTGTCGATTTGACGATTATCGAAATGTATTTTAGTAAATATTGATTTTTTTTTAATGCTTAATAAATTATCTAAATTATGTACCTTAAAAATATTGGTACTATCTTACAAAACATACCTACCTAACGTGACAGTTGTTTTTCGTTTTTGCGGTAATATAAATTAGTGGTAATTGTAAATCCTACTAATATTATAAACGCGTAAGTTTGTATGGATGTTTGTTACTCTTTAACGCCGCAACTACTGAACCGAAATGGCTGAAATTTGGAATGGAAATAGATTTTACTCTGGACTAGCTGACGCCGCGCGGTTTCACCCGCGTGGTTCCTGTTCCCGTAGGAATATGAGGGTAATATATAGGCTATAGCCTTCCTCGATAAATAGGCTATCTAACTGAAAGAATTTTTCAAATCGGACCAGTAGTTCCTGAGATTAGCGCGTTCAATCAAAGAAACTCTTCTGCTTTATAATATTAGTATAGATTAACACACAGGCTTTTCATCCCGGAAAAGTCCATGGTTCCCAAGGGATTTGTGAAAAACTACATTCCACGCGACTTCGTCCGAATTAGTTTTGTAACAAATGTCATCCGGTGTTTACTGGTGGATATCATACATTATGTAGATGACATTTTGTCAATTTATTTGATGTTTATTTTAATAGGTTGATATAAAAGTCCAAAATAGTGAATAGGCCTTCTGGACGTTATAATCTGTACTAAACATGCCAACCACTAAGCTAACGAAGTATTTTGTCACCCCAACTACAGTTAACGCAAAATAAACAAAAAAATCTCCGTTCAAACACAGCTTTTTGTATCTCGTCGCATAATACACCGAATACCTCGCCGCGGTGAGAATCACTCCATCTCGAGTTTTTGCACGGACAGACGGACCGACGTATTATGTTGTCACCGTGTAACGGGGATGCTGAATTAATTAAAATGTTCCCAAATGGTACGTTTTTGGTTTACCTTTTTCGACGTCTGAAAAACACGTCACTTTGATCCTTAATCAACGGAGTTTGAAGATTTTTGGGTTTTTCAAAAAACTTGTTTCATTCATATTTCAATCATACAGCGGGCGATGGAACGAGCTTGGAATATCTTTGCGTGATCGAATCAGAAATGAGGAGATCCGCAGAAGAACCAAAGTCACCGACATAGCTCAACGAGTCGCGAAGCTGAAGTGAAGCGGGGCACATAGTTCGAAGAGCCGATGGACGTCATCAAGCGAGTCGCAGGGATTCGCTGGATGCAGGTGGTTCAGTATCGTGATGTTTGGAAGTCCCTACAAAAGGCGTATGTCCTGCAGTGTCCATCGGCTGATATGATGATGATGGTGATGATGAGTTGTTTATGGTAGATACACTAAGAAACTTATTCTTAGGCTAACTTATTCTAATAGCTGTACAAATCATGCCCACGTAGAATGGAGGCATGATAACTGGCTTCATTTCCGCGTTGGACAGTCAGGCTGATCTTTTGTTTAAAAATGAGCCAGCCCTTCTGTCACCAGTCGAGGGAAGGGAGAGAAATAATTTGGGGAGATAGCTACTCTATGGCCCAAGGGTCTCCACAGCAATTGGAACGTAACCCTCTGCCAGAGAGGCATAATTGTGCCACTTACCGGTTCTCAGCATTTATTCTGCGGCTCCCGTTCTAGAAGTCTAGAAACCTTGCTGTATTTACTCAACAGAACTCAGTCGCTTTTATTAAACGAAAGCCACTAAGCTTGTTTGACATTTTTTATGAAATTGGCTCATGCTAGACCACGGTAATCCTCATCACTATGGAAGTGTAGATGTGGCCTAAGGTGGAACGTGCTCAGAAGATGTCTATTAGCCTATCATCTTAGAGCATCTCAAACAGGGGCGTAACTATCATATCAACTATCGCCGTATCAGCCGTATCGAAACGGGGTACAGGGCCCGGGGTACATTTATTTTCAGCAACCATTTTTGTTAGAGAACCTTCAATTGACCCCGAACTAATTTTGACACAGGCCCCCTCCAAGGCACGCTACGACGCTGATCTGAAATGCCCAGATTGTAATAATTAGGAAACACTGGTCATCATGTGAGGGACATATTTTAATGCAACGTTGACTTGACGTAAGTAATATTAATAATATGTCGACAAATCTTAGTTCTCATCTTAGAGTATTAAAAGTATCGTAACTCTGGGCTGACTAAATACCACTTCCCCTCGATCTCAAAGGCACCCCTTGAGTTGCCTCTTAAAAGTAATGTAACATTTAGATGGTACACTATACGCCACTTGGTATTAGTGTCTGTTAAATACCCTAAGATAAGGTATATGACGCATTTATAAAAGTTTACAAAAAAAAAACGATCGTTATGTGCAAAAGCTACACATTATTTAATAAATGACATTATAAATTAAACATAGAAGCTAATAATTTAAGAATCACCACAAAACGCCGCAAAAACAGTCCACATTCGGGTTATCTGCCACAGAGTAGTTCACAATGGACTTGGCACGGAGTCTGAAGAACGGGTTAGCCCGCTTATACCTTTTAACTCTTAACCAATCAGATGTTATTGTTATAATAACCGAAACCTACAGCTTTACGTACTTTCTAAGGCACGGGTAATACACCACAAATTTTTCAACTCTGGGCTGAGAATTTTCGGATCTTCCTTCCCTATGCCCTAAATCCTAAATCCCCTATGTCCCTTCTAGCTCATAAAGCCTACGATAGTTTCTTTTCAAGCAGTTATAAATATTCTTTACAATTTGTCTTTTTTAGTTGCCACAAAGATCTCCTACAATATTTGTCTTTCTTACATCTATCTCACAGTTCTGATATCATCTGTGTATTGTCTAATTCTGTCACAAAGCGTATCCTCACAGTTCTGTGTCCGTGCTCGTCTGTGCCGCTATAAATCGCCGGCAGCGGGCCGTCATCTCGAGCAGCGGCGGTATAATTTTGTCTAGTTTACAAAGAATATGCCCACAGTTCTGTGTCCGTGATCGCCTGTGTATCTTTTTTAACTCTGTTACAATGATCCCCTACAATCTGTGTCTTTCCTAGCTCTGTCACGAAGATCCCCTGCCATCTGTGTCTACTATACCTCTATTACAAAGAGTTCCGTGTTCATGTTGCTGCTATAAATCGGCAGCGGGCAGTCATCATGGGCTGAGGCGAGGAAAGAAGGTAATCAGCGGTCCCTAAGAACTGTGTCTTATTTTGTCTCTGTCACAAAGTTCTCCTATTTATCCTCTGTTTCTTTCTTAGCTGTTACTAAAACCTACGATATGTGTACTTTCAAGCTCCCCCTACGATCTGTATCTTTTTTAACTCTGTTACAATGATCCCCTACAATATAAATCTTTTGTAGCTCTGTCACGAAGATCCCCTGCAGTCTGTGTCTACCCTAGTTCCATCACAAAGAGTTCTGTATCCGTGCTCGTCTGTGCCGCTATAAATCGCCGGCAGCGGGCCGTCATCTTGAGCTGCGGCGAGGAAAGAAGCTATAAACTATTTAACAATGATTCCCTAGGTCCTGTGCCTTGCTCTGTCACGAAGTTCTTCTACTCGTACGATCTATGTCTTTCATAGCTGTTACTAAAATCCGCTACGATATGTGTACTTTCTAGCTACCTCTACGATCTGTATCTTTTTTAACCCTGTTACAATGATCCCCTACAATCTGTATCTTTCTTAACTCTGTCACGAAGATCCCCTACCGTCTGTGTCTATCCTAGCTCCATCACAAAGAGTTCTGTGTCCGTGCTCGTCTGTGCCGCTATAAATCGCCGGCAGCGGGCCGTCATCTCGAGCTGCGGCGGTATAATTTTACAAATGTTCAGCAGCCATTACGCGCAGTTTCACAGGTTTTTCGCGATGCCTCATGCATCGGTGAGGACGCGGTCGGCTTTTATCTAAGCGCGCGGTGTTTGGCACAGGCGGTAGCGGGTAGCGGATGATTGTTCGATCTGTAAATGTTAACTTTATTTTTACTTTTTTCAACAATAAGTTTAATCTAACGATTTCTAATACACAACGGTAGCAAGAATGCTGGCTACGTTTCCACATTTGACATTCAACTTTTCCGTCATGTGCAAAAAAATTGCCTAACTTACCGTCATCAGTCATCAAAATTAAAAACAATTAAACCGAATTTATAAAAAGGCAAAAACTTAGGTGACCTATCTATTGACGTTGCGAAGCCAAATACTTTTTTTTAATTTCGTGTATTAGCACTGCCTTCAAACCCATCAGTAGATCTTCGGACATATGTGTGTTTATTCAAATTTTAATCCGTGGCATATCCGAAATTTTCTCACGAATGACAGAAGTCAGAGTCTACGACTATTTCGGAACGTATACGTAACTTACCTGGCCTTGCCTTTTTTTTATTCTCTACAGGTTAGCCCTTGACTACAATCTCACCTGATGGTAAGTGATGATGCAATCAAGATGGAAGCGGGCTAACTTGTTAGGAGTAGGATGAAGTCCACACTCCTTTCCGTTTCTAAACGACATCGTACCGGAACTCTACATTTTGACGGCCTCCGTGGCGCAGTAGTATGCGCGGTGGATTTACAAAACGGAGGTCCTGGGTTCGATCCCCGGCTGGGTAGATTGAGATTTTCTTAGTTGGCCACGGCCGAAGCCTCCCGCCAGCCGAAACTGTTTTACCGCTGTAAAGCGCTGAAGTACTAGCTCATAGTGGTATAAACGCTACATCATATGACATGGGCCAGTCACAGTCGTATGTATTTATTTATGAGCTCCACGTTTCAATGTCTCGTCGAACGCTTTTTTGTCGCGTCCGTATAATGAGACTTAGCTACAGATTTGTTCTCCCGATGTTTATGCCATACAAGGCAGTCCTGATATGAGATAAACTGCACAAAACATCCTACGCCCATAAACTATACAGGACCTCTGATGTATCTAACTCTCAGACCAATTATAGAAGGACCTGTATCGCACTCATAGTCAAGAACAAAATTGTCTGTCATTTTCTGAGGAAAACGAGCTTAGACTAGCTAAACTAGAAGTTTTTGCCCGTTTTTTACACCAATCAATTACACAAAAAGGTATTATTACGGAGCTCTTTAACCGACAAACACGATTACAACTATTTAACATCGATTCTCTAGAGACAGTTTTTAAAATCGCATTAGATCGTATGAAAAGTAGTAGTAGTAGTAGTAGTAGTAGTAGTATCGACAGAAAAGTAACGTCTAGCGAGGCAGGTCCTATACAATAATCGGTCTGAGATCTAACTAAAGTATTTTTTTTGATGTTACAGCTTTTTACTGTGGTTACTAAAGTATCATCATTATCAGACAATCTTAACCCTCTACTAGCAGTCCAATTTATTTTGACGAATGTTACTTGACATATAGGTATACGAAATTTTATCATCAACAACAAATATTCAGCTCACTGTTGAGGACGAGTCTCTCCTCAGAATGGGGTTGATGTGATTGTTCGCCATGCTTGCTCAATGCGGATTGACAGACTTCACACACTTAGAACTTTTCAGTTGTGTGCATTTTAAGAAGTTAAATATTACGTGTCTCAAACGGTGAAGGAAACATGGTGAGGAAAACTGCATACCAGAGAATTTTCTTTATTCTCTACGTCATGTGCGTGAAGTCTGCCAATCCGTAAAAGGCCAGCGTGGACTATTAACCTAACCACTCTCATTTTGAGAAGAGGCTCCTGCTCAACAGTGAGCCCAATAAGAGTTGATAATGATTGATAAATTCATTTCATAGTATAAAATGAAGTCGCTTCCGCTGTATGTTCAAGAGAATCTTTTAGTGTTCAACGGATTTCAATGTAGTTTTTAGCAATTGTTAAAGTGATTCAAAGGAAAGGTTTATATATAAGTATAAAAAGTACATAAATACCTAGGCACAGCGGCTGGCGGGCCGTACGTTTCGTCTGAGTTGGCGCTGACGGTCACGGGGTATGTCTTAAAGATATCCTGTAGTTATAACCTGATCATAATAATATTAGTATCTACATAGCACCCATGGGAAGTTGGGGCCTATGTAGATACTAATATTTTAAAGAGGTAAAGTTTGTGGTAAAATTCAAAACTCATTTATTTCAAGTCAGCTCAGTTTACAAGCAATTTGATACGTCAGTTGACTATTTGTAAAGATTCTACCACCGGTTCGGAAGGCAGGTTCTGCTGAGAAGAAAACGGCAAGAAACTCAACAGTTGCTCTTTTTTAAATAAATCATACAATATTATAATATACAATTGATGACAACATTACAATTTCTTATAGTTTTACTTCCTGTGTGAAGGTGGAAGTCCAACGGCCTCCAAGCATCTTTATCATTAAGGAATTCTTCAATGATGTAGTAACCTCGACTAAGCAATTGTTTTTAAGACATTGCTTAATAATAATAATAATTTATTTGCTAAAACATGGGTTATAACAGATACAATGAATACAATTCACAATTATTAATGGGCCAAACATGTTTTGCCACAAATTAGGCGTGCAAATTTTTAAATCCAGTAATACAATATAAATGTTCAAATTATTTATATATGTTACATGTTAATTTGATTGAAAATAAAGTGACATACAGGAAATTTACCACAACTATACCAATAATGAAATAATTCTAAAGTAATGAAAATAATAAAATATTTAAATAAAGTTTATGTCAAATTGCGAAAATATAATAAATTAGTCAAATTGATTTTAATTTAAAAAAGTAATTTAATTCGTAAATACTATTTTGGTTGAGGGCATTAAAAATATGTTTTTTGAAACTCTGTAATGGCCTTCCTTTTGTTTTTTCTGACAGATGATTATACGTTTTTACAGCCATGCAGTATACATTTCTTTTAAAAAGAGATAGTTTCTGTACAGGTATCTCAATGTTATTAAAGCTATGCATTGGCAGGTCCATCACGTAATCCGTCACGTAAGTATTGTAGAGGGTAAGTAATCTTCGTATCTTATCATCATCATCATTATTATCAGCTAATAGACGTTCACTGCTGTACATACATAGACTCTTGCATGTACTTCTTGCCTAATAAGCCTCTTGATTTTCAATTTTGATTTTTCAGCACCTTGGGACCATCGGCTCTTTGAACTATGTGGCCTGCCCATTGCCAATACAGCTTTGCGACTCGCTGAGGTATTTCAGTGACTTTGGTTCTTCTGCGGATCTCCTCATTCCTGATTCGATCACACAGAGAAACTCCAAGCATTACTCGCTCCATCGCCCGCTGAGTTACTTTGAGCCTTCTTATTAAGGCCCATAGTTAGCGACCAAGTTTTAGATCCGTATCTACAAAACCGATTTTAAAAATTCTTTTACCACTAGAAAGCTACGTTATTTGTGAGTGTCATAGGGTATATTTTATCCCCATATACCCACGGGAACGGGAACTGTGCAGGTGGAACCGCTGGGCGTCAGCTAATACATTACACGATTATATATTGTAGCATTAAATATCAAAACCACCCTAAAAACCGTCATGCAACCTGCAAAAACATTAATGGCGGCCAATAATATAAATTGCCAATCAAAACAACAGCCTAATTGGATACGTTATATCCTTTAACTGTCCTTAATAAAAACATTATGGACTGAAATTAAACTCATAGTCCCTATTTATCACCATTATGAAATCACTACCAATTATACGAGAAATACACTTTCTAAACACACAATAAACAACTTTATTTCTTAAACAATAAAGTATATATTCATACGCATATGAAATACAGCGAAAATTGGTATTAAAACAACCCTGCAATCTAAATTCAACTCTATAATTCAGTGTATTAGGTTTGAAATTGTACGTGCTTATCTGATCTAATTTCCCAGCGTCAGTCCCAGTAGAAAAGAGGGGTTACACCTATCTTTTTCTATCACATCACATCTCGTATATGTCTATCTCTATCTGGCTGGAAGGCTCTATTGATTTTCTCCCAGATAAGGCTCTTAGAGGAAATTTACATAGCACAATTTGCTCTGATGTTATCTAAGGATATATTATTTGGATGTCAGGTATTTGTGCTGGTTATCTAAACTCGTTATAATGGGTCATAATTTTAAGACAGAAGTAGTCATTTTGTTGTATTAGTAGACACGTTTATGTAATAACTGTGGTAGAGAACATTTCATAGATGCATAATCACTGCCTACCTGAGGACTGACTGGAGCCGTGATAGCCCAGTGGATATGACCTCTGCCTCCGATTCCGGAGGGTGTGGGTTCGAATCCGGTCCGGGGCATGCACCTCCAACTTTTCAAGTTGTGTGCATTTTAAGAAATTAAATATCACGTGTCTCAATCGGTGAAGGAAAACATCGTAAGGAAACCTGCATACCAGAGAATTATCTTAATTCTCTGCGTGTGTGAAGTCCGCCAATCCGCATTGGGCCAGCGTGGTGGACAATTGGCCTAACCCCTCTAATTCTGAGAGGAGACTCGAGCTCAGCAGTGAGCCGAATATGGGTTGATGACGACGACCTGAGGACTAATTATTATTAACCCATCAATATAAATCGTTAGATGGGCCCCTCCATACTAAATAACGCACAATTTTATGTCATTACATAAAGACGTGCACGCACATCTTATCTTAGTACGTAACACGTGCTATGCGTGGACGTGAACTTAAAAAAATATTTACCTACTGTTTTTTTCTATTTCAATCCCTTGATTATGCCTTCGTATTCATTTGGGAAGTGTAAAACCACAAACCATAACATGAATAAAGAGAAATGTGTTACGAGTGATGACGTACTCAATGTGCGAAACCAATGATAATTCCGCGACGCTTTGAGGCCCATCTAACGATCTACGATCGATGTATTAACCTATGTACCTAGTGGATATGACCTCTGCCTTCCTGATTCCAGAGGGTGTGGGTCCGAATCCGGTCTGGAATGCACCTCCTCACAACTTTTCAGTTGTGTGCATTTTAAGAAATTAAATATCACGTGTCTCAAACGGTGAAGAAAAACATCGTTAGGAAACCTGCCTGAGAATTTTAAAAATTATCTGCGTGTGTGAAGTCTGCCAATCCGCTTTAGGCCAGCGTGATGGACTCACCCTCATTTTGAGGGGAGACTCGAGCTCCGCAGTGAGCCGAATATGGGTTGTTAATGATGATGAATGATGTACATATAATGCATACCCTAGTTAAAACCTTGTGTACGCTACTGGACATGAGTGTTAAGCCGCATGTCATCACTCATCATCATTACCATCAGCCGATGGACGTCTTGACTTCCAAACACGACGACAAAGGCCTCTTGTGTAGACTTCCAAACACGACGACAAAGGCCTCTTGTATAGACTTCTAAATATGACGACATAGGCCTTTTGTATTGACTTCCAAACACCAAAGTCTCGAGCCGACTGCATCCAGCGGCTCCCTGAAAACCGCTGATTGTCCTCAGTGCATTTAGTACTAAGCCTCATGTACTGAAGCTTGGCAATCATACCTTGGTTTACAACAGAGCAGTCTTTGTATACCTACTCACTAGTTTAATCATTTAGCTTGTTTAGCTAAGAATTGTGATGTCTAGAGTCTAGAGTACGAGCGCAAATTGAGACGAATACAAAATGAGTTCTTGCGTTTCAGGAAATTACAGATAGTTTCAGTAGCGTTTTGGGAAGCCGTCGGTTTTGTAACACCCTCCGTGCCCTGCAGAGCACGTATCGACGGACAAGCGCCTAATCCCTCTCCGGTTGTATTAGTGTATCGTCCGCCTTCAAAATAATTAATAGAGAAAACATAAATAGGTACTATTTTACCGACGCTTTATAGTGTAATAGACTTTGTTAAAACGTTGTGTACAATCGAGAAAGGTGCTTAGATGGTATGGGCACGTAGAAAAGATGAAAGGAGACAAATAAAGGATTTTATAAGGCGAGGATGAATCGAAATGTTTAAAGAGTAGTCCAATGCGATCGTTGCAGGACCAAATCCAGGACGTTCTGAGTCCTCAATAAAGGCCAGGTCAAGACCCTAAACCGACAAACTGCTATTCGTATTCACTAATTTGGTATTTATTAACAATAACAAGCACATAGAACCAATGTATCGGAGCTAAAACAACTTAACATCTCGAAGATGCTGTCCACCACCTGTCTTCAGAGTATCCTCGAGTACAACGGCCACATTGCCAGGAGAGAAGGAGATAACTTAGAGAAACTAGTGATCACTGGCAAAGTGGAAGGAAAGAGACCTCGAGGACGTAGCCCGAGCGTTGGTCAGACAAAATCCGCGCCACTCTCGACACCAAAGTACCTACACGAGGCTCTGCAAGTCGCGAAAAGCCGGGCCACATGACGCGACATCGTGAATAAGCAAGTTTGTGTTAGGGGTCACGACCCTCAGTATATGAGGAATACGACGCAAGGAGGAGGAACAATAACAACCTATTAAAATAAACATCAAGTCAAATATCATATACCTATTGTGTGATGCTCACGATAGGTCGTCAGTAAGCACCGGATGACTTTAATTAAGGTTGGTACTAAAGGATTGATGGGAGTGGAAGAAGCATGGGAGATATGCTAGGATCGTAGTGGAATGACGATGTCTCTCTGCCTACCCCTACGAGAAAAAGGGATGATGATAGCTATGTGTGTATACCTTTTATTTACCTGTATTACCTATGTATACCTATTTTTGTGTTTTGAGGTCAGTTAATTTTTTTTTTTATAATAATATTAAAGTTGCGGACTCCCGCGACTTCGTCTGCCCTTAAACCTCTCGCAAAATCCATTCTTAGTTCATATAAATTGAAATATTTTTTTTGATTATTACTACAATTTTGCTCAAAAACTTCGCAGCCGATTTTAAAAATTCTTTCACCATTAGAAAGCTACATCTTCCCTTAGTAATATAGATTATATTTTATTCCCATATTCTTATAGGAGTTTAAACTACGCGGGTGAAACCGCGGTTTGTCTGCTAGTAATTAGTAAAACTAAAAGTACCAAAGCTGTCGTCTAGAGAAACGTTTCGCCGTGGAACGTGCCTAGATCAGTAAACGAGCCATTACCGACACTGCTCTGAGAATATATACAGCGTGATCCGAAATTTTTAGTAAAAAAGAAAGAAAAACGTTTATTTGCAACCTTGCTTTACACTATTCTAATGAAAGATTGAATGAATGAATGATCGAATTAATTAATTAATGAATGATCGTTTATTCACAAAAATATAGGTCGAACACGATGGTACATTATCACCCCAACCCAACCCGTAGGGGTAGATCTAGCTAGCTCCTTTATGAAGAAAGCCTGGCACTGTAGTAAAACGTTGAAATAGGCTTACAATGACGAATAAATGATCGGTAGAAAACATTTTTAACCGACTTCAAAAAAAAAGGAGGAGGTTCTCAATTCGAGGCGCATTTTTTTAAATGTTTATTACTTCTTAACTCTGTCATTTAATAACCAATTTTATAAATTATTTTTTTGTTTGTTTGCTCTTTGCAGGACCTGAGACATAGGTGTAAATGTAGTCTCATGTCTTTGATCATACCGACAACCCAACATAATAGTGGCTTAACAAACAGGAACATAATAATTCTTGGCAAAACAAATTACTAAATCCAATTTCTAGCGCGTCCTTAATAAAATATAATTAATCACAATTATAAACACGGAAATGTAAATCTATATTCTCTCAAAACAGACCACCATTAAAAACATCACCCCGTACAAGCCTATCTGGATGGCTTAAATCGTTCAACACTTGCGCAGTGTTTCAACCAATCACTTGCATTACATCTATGTGTGGGTGTGATATAGGGTGGGGTTTTATTGAAGGGAGGGGGGAGCAATTAAACTTTAACGTTGTCATTACGATGCGGATGGTTTATGGGGCTTTTATACGTGTTTACCTTTCTTATGTGTGTGTGAGTTTTCCCTGGTACTAGTTACTTTTGTTTTATCTGTAAGCGAATATTCAAGGCAAGAGTTTTGATAGGTATCTTACACAATATGTATTTTTTGATGGTATATATTTTAAAGATGCTTCGAGCCCATTGGATCAGCTTCTAGTTTGACATAGGAAGTAAAACTAAAAAGATATGTATTAGTTTTTGAATTTTGTATTTGTGACGGGTACGACACCGTCTTGTTCCGTACGCTACATCTGTATATTATTGATTAATCTGTGACTATAGATAATAAGATCAAATAAAAGGCATCATGAAATATAAACAAAAACAAAAAAAGCTAATAACTGTAAGCAAGTGGTCCCAACAGAAGTCCAATCACAAAGTAACTCGATACAAGCAATCACAATTTATGGCCACCGCGCAATTTTGTTGAGACGTAATAAATTTGTAAGCGATAGATTTCGTTTACTGCCGTTTTTCCACTTGGTTCTTTTCGTTTTTTTTTGTCTATGGTATATTGGTTTTCTGCTGGAATACGTCTTCGTCCAATACCATTACGATGATAGACATTAAGAAAATGTCTTTCTTAATACACTAGCAAATACCTTGTAGTTTCACCAGGGTAGCTCTCATCATCATTATCAACCCATATTCGGCTTACTGCTGAGCTCGAGTCTCCTCTCAGAATAAGAGGGGTTATAGTTAAGCCAATAGTCCACCACGCTGGCCTAATGTAGATTGGCAGACTTCACACAAGCAGAGAATTGAAATTTCTCAGGTATGCAGGTTTCCTCACGATGTTTCTCCTTCACCGTTTAAGACAGTGATATTTAATTTCTGAAAATGTACACAACTGAAAAGTTGGAGGTGCATGCCCCGGACCGGATTCGAATCTATACCCTATAATCGGAGGCAGAGGTCATATCCACTGAGCTATCACAGCTCAGATGATAGGTACATTAAGACAATATCGTTCCTAATACACTAGCCAATACCCTGCAGTTTCACCAGGGTAGAAAATAGAATATAAATTATGATATTGTAGCTTTCCAATGATAAAATAATTTTCAAAATATGTTTTTGAAATCGCTGCTTTTCAGCTAGGATCGAAATCCAGGTACCGCCACGGACATAGCATAAAACCTTTAAGGACATTAAGGTCCTGGGTTCGATCCCCGGCTGGACAAATTAAAGATTTCTTAATTAGTCTAGGTCTGACTGGTGGGACACTTCGGCCGTGGCTAGTTACCGCCCTACCAAGCGATTTCGATAGACGTGTAGAAACCGAAAGGGGTGTGGATTTTCATCCCCTTCCTAACAAGTTAGCCCGCTTCCATCTTAGATTGCATCATCACTTACCATTAAGTTAGATGGTAGTGGAGGGCTGGTAAAGAATAAAAAAAATAGAGATTATTAGTAGGTACTTGTAAGACACGTTAGAACAGCGAATTCTTTTGACTACGGAACCCTTTTTGTTTCACCAATTTTTGGCGGAACCCTAGCTTAAGAAAGAAGTAAAGTAAAGACGGAAAACTCTTGCGTCTCGTCGCGTGTGGTAGCGCGCCAGAAGCATATCGGTTTCCTAAATGATGCCATGGAATTTTGGAAAGCACTATTTTAAAACAAGTAAATTTAAAAAGAATAATAAATTACGTCAATTAATATTATCACAATTGAAACGATTTACAATATGTAATCTTGAATTTTCGCGGAACCCCTTAGGGCCTTTTACAGAACCTCAGGGTTCCGCGGGACACCATTTGGGAACCGCTACGTTAGAAGACCAAAGTGGAACGCACTTCGCTTCGATTCTATTCAATACGTCCTCGGTTCGTAAACCGAAAATGGGTGAAAGGAAAGCAATAAAAATCCTCCTTTCATAATAAAACTACAACATAAAATTTCCCATCTTTAAAACAATGTTGTCGAAAATATCTTTTTTTTTTACCCTTGCCATGTAATTGTAAACTTAATAATAGTCAAGCACATCTTAATCTTAAGCCATGATACCCCAGTGGATATAACCTCTCCGATTCCGGAGGGCGTAGGTTCGAATCCGGTCCCGGGCATGCACCTCCTACTTTTCAGTTGTGTGCATTTTAAGAAATTAAATGTCACAGGTCTCAAACGGTGAAGGAAAACATAGTGAGGAAACCTGCATACCAGAAAATTTTCTTAATACTCAGCGTGTGTGAAGTCTGCCAATCCGCATTTGGCCAGCGTGGTGGACTAATTGGCCAAAACCGTCTCATTCTAAGAAGAGACTCGAGCTCAGCAGTGAGCCTAATATGGGTTGATAACGATATCTTAATAAATAAATGCGAAAGGTTACTCATCACGAAATCTCGAACACCACTTCGTACAAATATGAAATTTGGCAGGGAGGTAGTATATACTTACTAGTTAGTAGACGTCCGCTAAGAACGAATTTCGCAAGAGGGTCAGATTAAAGAGGTTAAGGGCGGACGAAGTCGCGGGCGTCCGCTAGTATTTTATACCTACAAATAAAAAAGGTACTTGATGTACCTTTCTTATTTGTACAACACGAGAAAAGTAACGCATCTAGCATATATTTATTACGTCACTAGCGAAAGCCCACTCTTACTCCACGTAAGCCTGGAATTTAGTGAAAATTTTAATTTTTAAAAACTTTTTAACCCCATTACTTACATTTTATGTAACGTTAAATTAATCATGGTATAAAAGTGTATATACTTATTACTGTGAATGTAGCTGAAAAATGAAGACCTTAATAAAAATCCCGGTTAAAATTTTCAAAAACCTTGAAACACAATTGTTTTATTTTTTTTCGGTCGAATTTTATATAACGTGGTGAAATGGCTGATTTATTTTTATATAAAAAAATTAAACTCTTATCAAACCTGCAGGTATGAAATCTCAAAAATTCTTTGTTGGATTGTGGTAACCATGAATAGGCTTTTGCTACGTTAGAGGAAAAGTTGTACATGGTAAGAATGTGGCTGATTTTACATCACGGCTAGTTGCCTCGACTGTTGACAGAAGGGTTGGCTCATTTTCGCCTTGAAGATCAGCCTGGCTGTCCAAGTGTCCAGGGCAGAAATGCAGCCTGTATTCTTGCCACCACTCCACGTGGGCATGATTTGTACAGTTATTATGATAAGTTAGCTTGTTCATCTAATTGTATTCTTTCTCAATAAAAAAATGTGTGAAAATTCGTGTGTACAGGCCTTAACATCTTTGTTTTATTAGCCTAGTATCTAGAGCCCTTTTCTACCTCACTAGGTACTTTTAAAAACAAACGACCGCAACTAAAAAACTAAACAAACAATTCGCGCCTCTATGGCACTATAATCCGTTCGGAAACAATATCCGTGTAATATTTTCAAAGGCTCTTGAACGAAAATTGTTCCCAGCGGGTCGATTCCGAACGAACGGTAAGATTTTTGTCTGAAAAAAAAATGTAACCGCCATTTTTGTGTGGCACTTTGTGGTTTAGGACTGCGTTTATACCGCGACATTTTCAATAAGACTTTTTACTTGTACATAATTATTTTCTCCGTCTTATAGAAAAAATATCTGAGTAAGCTTAAGTACAATTAATAAAATAGACATAAAGAAAAAAATATACAATTAATAAACTAAATAGAAAGGAATTAATTGCACAGTATCTTTGTTGTGCAAGTGTTAAGGTTTTTGCGGTTACACTGGTTATCAGTTTAGTTTACGACTTTGCCGGTTTTCAGCGTGTATGGAGCACAGAATACATAATAATTATATAGCACGTACAGATATGAGCAAGAGTCAAACGGATCCAGAGAAGAGCAAAATTTGTAGGATAGGTTTTAGCGGACCGGATTTATTATGGTTTTTCTTACCATAACCCTCCATAATTTTCTAGTTGTGAATTATTACGGACTAAAGTATATTAATCACACGACACGACGTTTGTGTCGCAGTGTAAACCTGTCCCAGCGAAATGCGTGAAAAAACATAAACGGCACCTTTCCTATTCCCTGGTATGTACCTACAAAAAGGTTAGGCAGATTGTTTTAGCAAATTGTGCCCGAGTTTTCGCTTGGATATCGCGAGATTGAATTTTGTATTCAGCTGTGTAGGTACACTGGTACAAGCGCGTTTGTTTTGTTTTTTTTTTATTCAGTTCATTTTATCGGCTTCGAACAATATATTCAGCATGTAACAGAATCAGATTTTCAATTGTTTTAAGAGTATCTACGCAAAATAAAAGTATAATTTGTATATGGTAGTGTAAAACCAATTTAAAATTTTACGCATCTCTAAGCCTGTTTATTCCTTAAACAAATAAGATTAGAATACAATAACAAGGTCACGCGTCCTACGTCAGATGCGTAAACATTTCAAACGGTAAAATGCCTTAAAGGACTAGTATCCAGGGTCGTAAATAAATTTAAAAAAAACTTATTGAACATGCCGCCAAATTGTGACAGCTGTCACATTTCGCGCCTTTGGGTGGTCGTTCAGAAATCCACTTAATCCAACCTGTTTAGATAACTAATGAGTTCCTCTTCGAATTATCTCGTCGTGTTTAAGAATTATGGCTCCCAACTAAGCTTACGGGGAAAAAAAAAGAAAAAACAGAGATTACGTAGTATTAGATGTAATGTGATAGTTAAGATTTGTGTAACGACTTTTGACACATTTGAGGCTTAAAATTACTGCTTAACTTTACTTTTTGTTACTTAATCACATGTGACACCAATATTTTAAGTTTCTAATTGATAATAATTATTAACCGCGTTGGTCCAGTGGTTAGCAATGATTTTTTACTACTAGATATGTTACGTGCCAACAAAATCACCGCAAAAAGCGATCTGATTTTAGCTACTACACACACACAATTTACATACTTTAAATATTTATGTATATTCACAGAGTAACCAGAGAGAGTCATAACAAACAGCGTGCTGAATCTGTGCCGGTGCATTAAGTATTTGAGAACAGTTTTTAAAATATTTAAAAACATAAGACGCCATTTTTCTTAAATAATATTGAAATGATATGAATATGATCGAATCAGAAATGCGGAGATCCGCAGAAGAACCAAAGTCACCGATATAGCTCAGCGAGTTGCGAAGCTGAAGTGGCAATGGGCGGGGCACATAGTTCGAAGAGCCGATGGACGTTGGGGTCCCAAAGTGCTGAAATGGCGATCTCACACTAGTAAGCGCAGTGTTGGTCGACCCCCCCACCAGGTGGACTGAAACATCAAGCGAGTCGCAGGTATTCGCTGGATGTAGGCGGCTCAGTATCGTTTTAGAAGTCCCTACAAAAGGCCTATGTCCTGCTGTAGACGTTTATCGGCTGATATGATGATGATGATGATATTATAGTTTTTACCCTTCCTGAACACACAACTCGACATTATAGACAATAATTAGGTATAACTTGTCTAAAAAACTATCGATGTTTGCTATGCGAGTAGGTAATTGAAATTAAGACAATTAGCCACCTATTTTCGCCTAATTTTTGACGCGATAGTGACATATCTAATAGTATAAATCTTTAAGTTCGAACAAAACTGCTCTTTCTGGTACCTATTTACCCATGGAATCGCCACTCCAGCACCTTGGGACCCCAACGTATGTTCTATGGTATCTATGATATTGGCTTTAGAAACTATATAAAGCTTTTTAGAATAAAATCAACACTCAACGCACATTTAACTTTACAGATAATAAAAAAAAACAAAACCACATCTCTACTCTGTGACAATAGTGAATTCTTTTTTGAACGCGTTTCCCGCTCTCCAATTAATCAGCGCCATTTTGGTGACGCTCTTTCGTTAAAACAATTACGACAAATCGTTATCATTCTGTCGAAATGTGAACGAAAAAACGATCCCCGTTTTAGACTTAAATATATTTTACACAAAAACGTGGCATCGTTAATAAGATGTTGATGTGAACTTTAATTTGTTGCTTTGGTGACAAGTTTGAGGAAATGAATTATTTTTCTTATGTTGGTATTCGGGACGGATATACTTGACGTTCGTTTCAGGTGTTGCATGATGCGAAAAATATGCTGTAAAAATAATGTTATTAGATCCTTGAAAGAGACGTGACTGCCCAGTGGATATGTATGACCTCTTCGATTCGGAAGGCGTAGGTTCGAATCCAGTCCGGGACAGACACCTCCATTTTTTTTAGTTGTACGCATTTTAACAAATATCACTTAAATCACTTGAGAATTTTCTTAATTCTCTGCGTGTGTGAAGTCTGCCAATCCGCATTAGGCCAGTGTGGTGGATTAAGGCCTAAACTTTCTCATCCTGAAAGGAGACTTCTGCTCAACAGTGAGCCTAATATGGGTTGTTAATTATGAAAATGATGAGATTCTTGTACCTACTTAGGTACTTTAATACCTAGGTTGTATTTAACTTGTGCTGTCGGCATAGGTCAAGTGAAAGTTTGGCGGGAAAAGCCTTGGTAAATTTACTACCACAAAAATACTAAAAATTCAAGATTTTTTTTCCTAATTCTACCCTTTAAAGGTTAAAAAGGGGGTTGATTGTAAATATACTTAAATCGTTTATGTTTTGATCACAGAGAAAGTCTTTCAAACAGCGTGCTGAAGCCGGTGCAACCCATAAAAAAAATAAAAGTCACGCTTCTCTTTGATGAAAAATATTAATAGAAGGGGGTGAAATATGGGTTGAAAGTATACATCGACGAAGTCGCGAGCGTCCGCTAGTTTTTAAATATTACCTCTGAATTTCCCACCGACATCGTAACTCGAAACATCAACAAGATAGACGCAGTTCCTAATGTAAAGATGTTTAATGTTTACATCGCAAACGTTAACACCTCACTACATGAAATTACTCAAAATACGCTCTCACAGTCAGTTATTGGGGCGGCAAATCAGCGTTCGCGTACTAAAGTACGATTATAAAAAAGCAATAAACCAGTAACGTATCCTAAATATAAATGCATTAGTTTATTAGTCACTGCTGTACAGTTGAGTACTCAAATGGTTTAAAACTTCGAATATATGGATGACCGAACGTCATTCAGTCAGACGCAAAATAAGTAATTTTCATAAGTTTTCGAACACAAGAGACGTTTCATATATAATTTTAATTAAATAGTTTAACCTTTCGTGTTTTTGAGGTAGACTAACCAAGTTTTGAAGGTAAATACACCTTAGTGTTAAAACCCAAGTGTGTAAATAAAAAAAATCGAACCCTTACCTAGTTTTTCGTTTTTGCGCATGGGATTTCATTTTATTATGTACTTACTTCGTCGGATTATCTAGTATAAATTAATTATTAGTCAATTCTAGAAAAACTCAATCGTTCAGTGGATAACCTTCGGATGTCGAGGTTCTGGATTTGAGTCCTGGGTCTATAAAAGTCTATAAAAGGCTATAGGCTATAAAAAGTATTAAACTTTTCTTTCTTTCTGGCCATTTTTAGTAGAAATTCTCAACTCAAAATGGGAAAGTTGGTGATGTCGCACCCTCGTGCAAGTGGCCATCGGTCTTTAACATTAACGATAGTAATGAATAATAATTGTTAATTAATTAAATAGTCAAACATTATTATCACACTAAGCCCACCAGCCACCATTCGAGCGTGGTAGGTGTAACTCCATATCCTATCTATACTAATATTATAAAGCTGAAGAATTTGTTTGTTTGCTTAATCTCAGGAACTACTGGTCCGATTTGAAAAATTCTTTCAATATTAGATAACCAATTTATTGAGGAAGGCTACAGGCTATATATTATCCCCGTATTCCTACGGGAACGGGAATCATGCGGGTGAAACCGCGCGGCGTCAGCTAGTCTCCTAAAAGGAGGGAGGGCTAGCTTCTAACGACTGTTAAAACAGGCCGAAAATAATGAATTCTCCACTAACAGTTTTCGTTGCGACATTACATCTGTCATCACTTTAACTAAGTGCGAGCAAGTTTGCGTTCAAAAACGTTTTAGCGAAACATTCAATAGTTGTTGCCGTATCGACGCGTTCGGAAATTATTAATAGCTGTCATAATCATCGAGATGGCGCGAAGAGATCCCGCGACGACAGCTTTATTGTCGGCCATTTTAGAGTGCATTTAGTAAAATGCAGATAAATATTTATCGGCTGATAACTCGCTGTTAGCGATGAGAGGTGTTTATTTTTGTAACTGAGAGCTTTCTTAGAATATCGACTACGTTCGGAAACGTTTGATTAATAATTTGCGGCGCCATGTTTGTTTAAGAAGTTCAAGTGTTGCTATATTTTAGTTAAAAGTGTTACTATTTCAATCAATCATAATATATTAACTACTATACTTTAAAAAAATATTCTTGTATTGAACATTCAGCACCTCCCATACATTTTCACTCGCAACTTTTAACTACAAATAGTAAACACAAGTTTTATACTAATTTACAAAACTCAGTAAACGTACAAGTTTTTAAAATGATATTTTATATCAGTTCCATACATTATTTTTACAGGACATTTTTTTTAATCGGGTCATCTTAGTGAATGAAAAGTCTATTATGTTGCTTTAGACATTGCCCAATCGCATAAAAAGGGATCCCTAGAAAATTTTGTACACCTGATTACATAACAAGCTAATTTTTCATGAGTAGCTTCATCTCGATGAGACGATCACCTTTATTTCGAAAATTCTGGTAGCGAACTGAGTTACCAGGAATCATTTCAGATCGTCGGGACGAGATAATGTACCACGCAATTTGTAGGACAATGTGGCTGTTAAAGTGAATAACTAATAATTATTAAGCAACAGAAAAAAAACAGGGGATTCATCACAGAGAGTCGTACCCACTCCTAACGTATTTTTTATTGTTTACAAGTTAGCCCTTGACGACAATCTCACCTGATGGTAAGTGACGATGCAATCTAAATGGAAGCGGGCTAACTTGTTAGGAGTTGTATGAAAATCCACTCCTATTGGTTTCGACACGACATCGCACCAGAACGCTTGCTTGGCGGTTCGTCTTTGCCGGTAGGGTGGTAACTAGCCATAGCCGAATCCTTCCACCAGCCAGACATGAAGAAAACCTCAATCGGCCCAGCTGGAGATGGAACCCAGGACGCCATTCTTGTAATTCCACCGCGCTCATCACTGCGCCACGGAGGCCGGAGTTACCATAGAGAGGTCGTGGTTCGATCCCCGCCCGGTGGACTTTAATATTGTTGTAACCACTAATATTAACACGTAGTATTGGAGGGAATATTGGTCATATTTATAAAAGATATGGCAAATATTCTTTATTAATATTCTGTATACTTTCTATTCTCTAAGAGTAGTTAAGTATTGCTGCTAAGCAATTGTTGATATGAGGTTTTGATTCCAAATTATTTTATTTTTCTATTGCGTTCAAACAGTACTTATTTCAATTTAGTACACTTATTAAATCTTTTTTCATTCAAATCAAATGAAAAAAAAAACCAAGTCAAAATAAAATCTATTTCAAAAATAATAAATACGTTGATTATGCGAGTTGCGATTAAAGAGACAGAGCTTTTTACATTTTATAGTTTGTTACTGGGAGTGACATCTAGTAGAAATTCTTGGCAACTTCACCATCAAACTTTAACGTTGCTCTGCTGTTTAGCGCCATCTAGCGATAACTATTTGAACTGCGTAATGGTGCATAACGTTTCTTATTACGCAGTTTATTAAGTTATCGTTTTATTAAACTTTTATAAATAAGTAAAGTAAGAAAATAAGAATGATAAATTAGAACATTTCGTTAATTAACATTATTATTTTTATAATCTGATTTTAAAATTTGTATTAAATTTATCTCAGAGGATTGAATTGTACCTGTAAACATGCTTAAGTTATTCTAAATAACTTGAATTTAAATTAAAGGCTAAAAAACGAATAGCTAAAATTTGATAATAACTGTAATTTATGTATTATTTGTCTATTTTAATGAAACCATAATTAGAAATAAAACAAAATCTCATAAAAAATTTCGTGGAACGAAACGAATTTTCCTCAATACTGCCAATCGCACGACGTCAAAATTCAGAAATAACTTGCCCTGTCGCAAATCCACCATTTTCCCTTTGTAACTAACCGGTGTCCAAAACACGTGCGTACGATCAAGTTACATGGGAAACTTGCGTGTTCGCGACTGAAATCAATACATAAACAACACTAAAAAGTGCGTCGCAGTTTTGCCGACAAGTGTTACGTGTTGAAATAGAAGAATGAACACCGAAAAGCTGAAGAAGTTACAGTCTCAAGTCCGCATAGGCGGCAAGGGGACTCCGAGGCGCAAGAAGAAGGTCGTCCACGCGACCGCGGCCACAGATGACAAGAAACTGCAGTCTTCCCTCAAAAAGCTATCAGTAAACACTATACCGGGGATCGAAGAGGTGAATATGATAAAAGACGACGGCACAGTAATACATTTCAATAATCCTAAGGCCCAGGCATCACTCGCGGCGAACACATTCGCTATAACCGGTCATGGAGAGAACAAGCAGATCGCTGAGATGCTTCCAGGTATTCTGAGCCAGCTGGGGCCCGAGGGTTTAAACCAATTAAAGAAAATCGCGTCAAGTGTAGCGCCGCCTAAACCGCTCGACGAGGATGACGAAGTACCTAACCTAGTCGGGAACTTCGATGAGGCTTCAAAACAGGAGGCCAAGGAAGTGATTACAGAGGAGAAGGAAACTGAAAAGGAAAAGGAGAAGGAGAAAACGCCTGAGACAGAAACCAAAGCTGCAGATAAGAAGACAGATTAAATTAACCTTCCATATAATGTTTTAGTTTTTTAATTTTGCTCACCCAAGGTGATTTAGGGTTTCCAAAGGCGAAGAGGTGTGTCTCAAATCATAGATTACTTTCATTTTTGTGTTCCTTATTTGAATTGTGAACTGTTCTGTTTTAATCAGTGATGGTGCCAGTGAGGGACACTTTTTTAAAAAAAGAATACTTTTAGTCTTTGGAAATCCTTGTATACAGCCAAACCCGATGACTGCTTTTTATGCAATCCACTAACAAAATAGTTATTAAACCAGCATAATGGGGAAATATCTAAGTCTAATGTTATAGGGCATAGATAAGTACTTTAGTATATCTGTTGTTAAGATATTGGCGGTATAGATTCACTATGTTATCATAATATAGCATTTTATGTGTTAAAATCAGCGCACTGGTTTATAATAATAATATTATATGTTTAGAATGGTGTTGCACACCAATAATGATATGGAATTTTGTAAAAAAAAAAAGTATTTTCTAATATTCCTTTCAGATTTGCTTTCTCATTTCATACAAAAATTTAGGTTTAAAACGAAAGTTAGTCACAGATGGCTCTATAGTTAAAGGAGCTGATATTGTATAATACAAAAAAAAATTGTAAAATGTAAAACGGCCGAGTTTGTTATGAATTGACATGACATAAACTTTTGTCAGAGATATTTGTTTTATTTTTTCTTTGAATAAAATTCCAAATGCCAATCTGTTGAACCCTTATCCACAAAGCAATCATGTCTGTGTAATATTATAAAGATCTAAACTTAGTGCATGTTTGGTTGTTTGAGTGCTATCATCCATGCCGGCTCTAAATTGATGATATTCACTACTAAATTCTCATCAGATAAATGAATCATAGTCGCTTGTTCAAGCGTTTCTTTGTATGGTCACAGGTACTGTGTAAGATTGACCTCTGACCTTTCTGAATTCATTCAACGCTTTAGTCTATAAATAATTTTATACTTAGTAGGTAGGTAGACAGCTGAGTGTATTTGGTTATGCCACCCACATTTTAAAACTGTAAAACTATTAATATGGTATCTAAACATGTACCTACAGATAATTTGTGGTTAACCATACAAGTACAAGTATCACTTGATATCACTGCAATGCAGAATTTATAAAATACCTACTGCAATGAACCTTGGTTCTGATATCATAAACTTCATATTTGGCAAATCACCCTGGTTTCATCACAATGATTCTAATAACTTATGCCGATTGATTTAGGAGTTTTCAACAATGAAATTCAGTGTATTCGGTATACGATGACAATCATCATTGTTAGTATAGATAAAAAGTAGCACACCTAAAATTCGTGCGCTGTAGCATGGTACGGTATGACAGTTCGTTAATTGTTTCACTGTTGAAAGTTCTCCGTGATTCACGACAATAGTAGGTATGTAATATGAACGTCATACAGAATGTCATTGCATATAAGCAACTGTCACCTGCACCATGCGCACGAACTGTCCGTGTTTTCCTGAATTTCTGTACCAAATTTCATCAAAATCCGTTCAGTAAGTAGTTTTTGTGTAAAAAGGTAACAGTAACATACACACACTTTCACAATGACCGTAATACCGTAGGTATGTACTTGTAAGTAGTAAGTAGAACTAGAAGGCAGAAGTATATTTTGGTATCAAGGTACAAATAATTATTGCTTTTATAGATTGCATCACATTATTCTGTATGGAGGTTTTGCTATTCATACTCATTAATCGAAACAAAGTACAAAATAGTACAATAATATTTTAGACCGATGATCATCAATAAAAAAAAAAAATTTTGAGAGCAGAAACAAAACGTCCTAAATGTCAATGTCAATACAGTTAAAAAATTGACAGATTTAGTCCTTGATTTAGTCTGTGGAGTGTGATATTTATTTTGATAATTCGTCTTATTTTATGTGTTATTTTCTAATTTATATTAGTATTACATTATAAGACAGTGCTTATTTGTTATAGAGTTAATTTAGCTTGTATTCTCCGTCGAAAATAACAATGATCGCTAGGCCGTGGACGGACGATTTGCCAAAATGTCGGAACACCTGCGTCGCCTCGTATTTCTCTCCTTTAGACGGGACGAACAGTGCTAATGACGACTATCTGTGCTTTTACTGCCAGACAGAAGATAATGCGTGAGTATCATCACTATCCGCCTTTTTAATGGCCCACTTCAAGGCCATGCCAGGCCTTCCATAAAGGTGAGATACGGAGCTTATACGCTGCTCTATATAGTCTAATATAGCTCTAATATAGTCTATTGCGGGTTATACTAACGTTCTCTTTAAGATAGTAGTGATAATGACAGGCACCAATGGCTTAAAGTATTCTCCGTTGGTGTAACACCAACTTTCAAACTCTGGGCTCAACATTTTTACTGCGGCACAGTGGTATGCGCAGCAGATTTACAAGACGGAGGTCCTGGGTTCGATCCCCGGTCGAGCAGATTTTTTTTAATTGGTGCCGGTCTGGCTGGCTGGCTTTTGCCGTGGCTAGTTACCACTCCTACTATCTTAGTAACTCTATGGTTTATGTTTTCAGTTGTCTATATGGTGTGTTTGAACCTCATAATGGGCTGGAGGCAGCCAGGTTTATCATGCAGAGGATGGCGGCTGAGCTACTCTTTCCTCCACCTTCCATTAATAACACAGATGAAGAGGTTAGAGAGAGATTGAGGTATGTGATATATTTTCTGTTGATTCAGCTGTAAAATTAATTCAAGGTAAGTAAACTTAGCAAGAAGCAAAGAGAAATGCAACTGCCAGCTACCTTTTGACCTTTTGGCTTCGGCCGTGGCTAGTTACCACCCTACCGCCAAGCGATTTAGCCTTCCGGTATGATGTTGTGTAGAAACCGATAGGGTTGTGGATTTTCATCCTCCTAACAAGTTAGCCCACTTCCATCTCAGATTACATCAAAATAATACAAAATAAATATGATTACTTACTGATTGTTCTTTATGTTTTGTCATCAGATTTTAATAATTTTTTACTCTTCCTAGAGCAGGCAAAAATTTGGTCATTCGCCTTTGAGGATATCATAGGAGTGCTCAACCTTTTATTATGATTTCTTAATTATATCATACATTAGGGTTTAAATTAATAAGTAAGTGAAGTAGATAAATATCATTAATATGATTTTAATTCTTGCAAAAGTAAAAATTATATTGTTATTATTAGATTATCGTTTTTTATCAATGCTACTATAGTACTTTGTGTTGTTGATAAAATTTTCGCCTGTGCTTGGAACAGACTGTAGTTAGCTTATTTTATAATAAATCTCATTTATTATTTACACTTTTATTTCTTGAAATATAATTAAATGCATTTAAAAAATACACTATTTGTATAATAGCTACAATGCTTTATTTTTTATTTACAATAAAAATATGTTGTATAACATGTTACAGAAATGCATTTATCTCTGTAGAGAAGGCATACATAGAGAACTATGACGGCATGATAGCTGAGAGGACGAGCCTGCAGTACAGGTTGCAACTGCTAAACACACATACTGCACAGGTAATAATCAACCTTCTTTTTTTAAATTTATATTGACATTGTTAAAAATTAAAAAAAAAAGGAGAAATAAATAAATGAGAGAATAAAAAAAACCTATATGAGCCTTCCATCTATACTGTATGACTATACTTACTAAGTATTATTATTTTCTAATATTGAATGGCAAGGGGTTTTCAAACAGTGTAATTATTATTATCATATATTTTTTTTAATAATATTTTATTATACAAACATAACTAAAAATTAATAAAAAAGTGTACACAAATATATTAGAGAAATTATATAGCCCTTGTCAGTGTCTCATTGGTCCAGTGGTTAGCCATGTGGACTGGGCTCATGAGGTCCTGGGTTCTGCTCCTGGCTCAGGTAATGGGGTATTGAGCTTTCTTTAATACAAGAAATACACCATAAAAATAGCAGCATAGAGTTAGGTAGTAGTATTACACTTCTGTACCTCTGAGAGAAAGTTAAGCCATAAATCCTGCTCACTATCATTTGATAGAAATTGTTAAATAGTTTAACATTATCACCCTAAACCCACCAACCCAAATTGGAGTAGTGTGGTTGGTCTAAGCTACATATTCCCTTTTCTGTAGCCATGTGACACGTTGAATGTTGATATGTTGTATGAATGTTGTTGTATGACTGTCTTTCTACAAATGTTTTGAACATTTAAACATGCATGGCAATGAAATTCTTTGTCTACAGGGCATGTGATCAAGTTGTCGATCAAATCCGTCACTTACATACATTTTATTAGATTTCCAAGCGTTAGCGTTTATAGAAAGAGAATCGACATGCCACATAGCACCAGTCCCTAGCTATTTAGCCTATTATGATAACTTGTAGATGAACCCAAACTGCGACAACATTCTCCAACGGCTCAAAGAAATCGACCAACACTTGTCCGGCGGCGCCACCGTGGTCATAGCGTTGGTCCACAACAACAAGCTGTACGTAGCCAACGTTGGCGAGACGCGCGCACTGCTGTGCCGCACAGACGACAACGCGGTACTGAGAGTTGTGCAGTTGACGGTGGACCACAGCTTGAACAATGAGGATGAACTGCTGAGACTGTCCCAACTCGGGTTGGATGTGAACAAACTTAGGAACGGTGAGTACAGTATAATATAAAAATAGTATGGTCATTGAAAAAAGGTGCTCTAGCCCTGGAAAGTATGAAAATAACCTCGGAAAATGATGGGTAAGTACAGAAACATGAACTTGAAAAAATGTTCACAATCTCTGTCCATTGACGACAATGCAGTACTGAGAGTTGTGCAGTTGACCGCAGCTTGAACAATGATGATCTGCTGAGACTGTCCCAGCTAGGGTTGGATGTCAACAAACTTAGGAATGGTGAGTACAGTAATATAAAAATAGTATGATCATTGAAAAAAGGTGCACTAGCCCTGGAAAGTATGTGAATAACCTCTGAAAATGATGGGTAAGTACAGAAATTTGAACTTGAAAAATGTTTACAATCCCTGTCCATTGGCGACAACGCGGTACTGAGAACTGTGTAGTTGGCGGTGGACCACTACTTGAACGACGAGGATGAGCTGCTGAGATTGTCCTAGCTCGTGTTGAATGTTCGATTGGTGAGTAAAGTGTAGGTATACTATAATAATAATAATTGAAAAAAGGTGCACTAGACCTAGAAAGTACTTGAACAAAATCTGTAAATGAAGTGTAAGTACAGAAAATTAAAATCTAAAAAAATGTTTACAACTACTGTCCAGTGATAAACTCATATTAGCGTCATGTAACTGACGGTGGACCTCATTTTGAATACCGAGGACGCTGCTAACAAATTAAATTTTTCGAAACATGTAAGCATGAGTAAATAACTGTATAAAGAAATTGGAATTCGTTTTTTTTTTCTTTTATTTTTTTTTCTTTTTCGTAACCAAAGAGGAGATATTTGAGATCAAAGTGAGAACGCCTATTTCATATGTTAAGGACCTTATATTTTACTTTTCTACAACTTTTTGTCGTTTACAGCTCAGTACCTCGGCAACCAGACTGGCACGCGGTGCCTCGGCAACCACCTGGTCAAAGGCCTGTACAAGGCCTTCCCGTCCATCAGCGCGGCCTCCTCCGAGCCCGTGGTGGCGGCGCCCGAGATACACGGCCCCATCGCCTTGGACGAGTCCTGCAGGTAACATCCATCGACCCATAGGCTAAATAACTATGGAACATCCCATCGACCCATAGACTAATTAACTATGGAACACAGCATAGACTAATTAAGTATGGAACGTCCCATCGACCCATAGACTAATTCACTATGGAACATCCCATCGACCCATAAACTAATTCACTATGGAACTAATTGAATGGAGTCTAAGGGTCGATGCTATCATTGACCCTTAGACTATTTAACCATGGACTTGCCATTATCCGCATCGACCCATAGATTAATTAGCTATGGACTTGCCATTATCGTTATCCGCATCGACCCATAGACTAACTAACGATGGACTTGTCATTATCCGCATCAACCCATAGACTAATTAGCTTGACTTGTCATCATCATTATCGTTGTTTGACGTTAAGCACGAATCTTCTCTCAGAATTAGTCCATCACCCAGGCCAAATGCGGATTGGCAGACTTCACACCCCTAGAGAATTGAGAATTTTTTCAGGTATGGATGTGAACATACTCCCTCTGAATTGAAGGCAAAGGTCATATGAACTTGTATTGTAACTTTTAACCATTTACCAACTAATTGTGTGTCGTTTAAAACATTCAAACTACAATTTACTAAATGCTTTGAGTTTGTATTGCCCTAGCTAGATTATGACGGCTTATAATTACCACAATTTTTCCATTTTCCAGATTCCTAGTCCTAGTCAGCGCAGGCGTCTACAAAAGGATACAAGAAGTGAAAGGCAGCAGCGAACAGACAAACAAACAACTATCCCAAATCATAGTAGAGAGCTTCAGGAAACAGTCAGACTTCAAGCGAGTCAGCCAAATAGCTTTGGACGAGATCGAGCAAGAATTCCTTACATACTGCGTTAGAAATAGTTTAACCCCAAAACCAAACACCCATGTTACCTTATTAATACGTAATTTCAATTTCCTACCCCCCATACCCCAAAATGATTCTAGTGCGATTCAAAAGCAGAATGCAGTACGATTCAATCCGATAGTTCAATCTAAATCGAATACGTTAATCAATGAAATTGATTCTGATGTGTATTCATCGGGCAATGATTTGGAGAATGAATCCAATATTGACACAAATCGATCTATCGAGTCATCGAGTGATATCTATCCGAGTAGACCGTATGATAAGGATAGACGGATTAAGGGTTATGTGGATTTTTCTTGTTATTATGAGAATGTTGCTAAGGCCAGGAAAAATCGAACGCTGCCTAGTTTTATTAAATAATTAAATATCTTAATTATGCAATGAAATCAATTCTGATGTGTATTCATCGGGCAACAATTTGGAGAATGATTCAAATGTTGATACTAATCAATCTATCAAATCATCAAGAGTAATTATATATTATTTACCTATTTAGTTTGGTTTAACAAAATCCCTGCTAAGTTTCAGTACCTACTCGAAAGAAATTCAGATTATTATACCTACTTTTGAAGATTAAACTATACTAATAGCATTAACAACTGAGTCTTAGGGCCATAAATCATTTCTCTATATCTATCTCGCTTGCACTTATGGGTCTTATGGAGCCGTCTAGTGAAGGGTGTAACAATGAAAGACATATTATCGATAAGTAAAGTTTATTATCGTATCTTGTTCACAAAATTAAAAAAATTAACAATATTTGATTTAATATAATACATATTTCATATTATATAATTATTAACTAAATAAAATTAATCTTCATCTGAGTCTTCATCATCAGAATCTTCGTCTTCTGCCAAATTTATTATATATTAGTATCCATAGTGCGCAACGAGTAACACATGAATGTATTTATTTAATTGCAGTAAACACATTTATAGCAAAAAAAATACGCAATGCAATTACATTAGAAACCGACCAATCAGAATCGTCCAAATCATTATTGACTCATCATTAGCACGTGCGCAGGTAGCCGTTTATCGATAATTAGGGTGCGCAGGTAGGCGCGCTGCACATTCCTATCTTTTTTGACTTTTATGACCGGACGACTCAGATGATAATGCGCATACTATAAGAAAAACGTTTGTGTAGTCAACATTTATTTTGCCAAAGTATTTCAACACTTTTAATTAATGAAAAGTAATGCATTGTCTTGTTAATTAAATTATTATTGTCTGTAAGTATTTGTGATATGGACAGTTTTATTAAAATAAATATTTACGAAATCATTTTTTTGCTACTTATTTATTTTCATCTAAAGATGAAAATGATGATCTCACCATACTAAAGAAAGCATCGGATCTTTTACAGCCATTGCAGCATGCCTTATTACGGTGTAATGAGGCTTAATATTTACAACTCAGGTTGATGGACATAGAAATATCAATTTGTAGTGTGTTATTTGCATGTCCTATGTTAAATAGGTTATACTTTCCCAATTACGATTAAATATCAGACTAATTACTTAAGGACTAGTCATCATTCATCATTATCAACCCATATTCGGCTCACTGCTGGGCTCTAGTCTCTCAGAATGAGTGGGGTTAGGCCATATAGTCCTCCACGCTGGCCCAATGCGGATAGCCAGACTTCACACACGCAGAGAATTAAGTAAATTCTCAGGTATGCAGGTTTCCTCACAATGTTTTTCCTTCACCGTTTCTGACACGTGATATTTATTTTTTAGACCTTAGCCTTTCTAGAACTTCAGCAAGTTCTATATTAGAACGAGTATCCAGAGCTGCTTTAATAGGATCTTATAAAATTTGGCTAATGCAGAGAGAACAACACTAGCTGAGGAGGGTTGATCGATCGTCAAGGAATTCCTTAACCCTACCTCCTGTAATCACAAGTCCAGGACTCTGCTCGGAGTTTCTCTCTCTACCACGCGCTGGACCCGGCACCCGCACGGTGAATCCATGGAATGCTAAGATATTCTTCTCTCTCTCTCACATAACTTAAAAATTTGGAGATGCATGCCCCGGACCGGTTTCTAACCTACACCCTCCGAGATCGGAGGCAGAGGTAATATCTACTGGGCTATCACGGCTGTGATAAAGATGGTAGTTAATGATTGTTGGCAAATTCACCAACAAAATTGTCTGTAATTTTTTTGAGGAATACGAGCTTAGATTAGGTAGATATCATGACCTTTTTTTACACCACTCCACCACAATGGTAATTTTAGGTTGTTCTTCAACCGACGAACACGATTACTATGAAACATTGATTCTATAGTCAGTTTTTATAATTGTATTAGATCATTGATCATATACTTTAACCTAAGTCTGGGTCCTTATGTAATTAGTCTGAGAATGGACTATCTGTCTGGCTCATCAACATACTACAAAAACAAAGTTAATATATGTACATAAATAAAAAAAAACATTTAAACTATATTATTTTATTAAGAAATGAATATGTAATGACAATATCGTATGAGGGGCCTTAAGTGTAATATTATTATTTTTCATATAAATGCGTGGTTTAGACAGGCTTGTAGTCCAACTTGCTCTCCAGTTTCTTGTTGTCTGCAACCTTTCGCACTGCCTTCATGAGATCCTCCTGGAAAATAAAGTTATTTCAATATTTGTTACTTTTCTAAACTAATATTAAGAGGTAAAGTTAGTGGTGTTGTATGGAGTAATATCTGGATCTACTGGACCGATTCTTTTACCACCAGAAAGACGTTATTTGAGTGTCATAGGCTATATTTTATACCCGTTTTCTCACGGGAACGGGAACTACACGGGTAAACCGCGAGACTTCGGCATTTTAAAGATGTCAAGTTTGTGACGTTGTACTCTTTTTGTTTGTTTTTTTTTTTAACATTGCATCAGTAATAATAGCCAGTGCACAGTAAAACCAACTTTTTTTTAGGCATAAATAAATTTATGCCTAACAATGCAAATTAATATTTAAAAATGTCGGATTACAATAGTCGGATCCATGCAACTGGGTCGAAATATCGACAATAAAAATCTCGTCGCTTTATCGTGGTAAGTACCCTTCTATAATTGGTCCGAGGGGCGGAGCTCACCTGCACGATGTACTCGCGCTCGGCGCGTATGGCGAACAGGCCCGCCTCGGTGCACACGTTGCGCAGGTCGGCGCCGTTGAACGTATCCGACAGCTTCACCACCGCCTCGTAGTCCATCTCGCCGTGCTTGGCGATGGGCGCCGCGTGGATCTTGAGGATCTCCAATCTGGGGACACGAAAACGTTGCTTTTCATCTCATTGGTTCGGAAAAGTTTCATTTCTACATCGAAATCGGGGAGAAAAAACCCGTTTTGTGCGAACCCCTATACTAATAATAGGGATGATGACAGTTTTTTTAATTGTATAAATTAAGAGTATACTAATAGTAAAGCAATTTTGTAAAAGGAACAGGGTATCTGCGATCGTTACTTTCGGAGCTACAGGGATCTAAATGGTCAGATTTGCGGCGCTGCCGCGGATCCCTGTAAAACGCCCCATACAAAATGGCACGAACTAATGACGTCATAGGCAATGTAATGATCGTTAGATTTGTATGCGTATTCAAACAAAATTACTAATATATTTGTGCGTTTATGCTTATAGTTCATTAATTATAAAACGTCGCATTTAATGTAAGGAAGCTAAAACTGTATAAATTTTCATCTAATTACGATAAAATATTTTTAATAGATTTTGAAATTTTATAATCTCATTTATTTTGCAAATATCCAGATAATGTTTGCTTATTATGTATAAATCAGTTAACATTGACCCTATTTACCCGAATATATCATAAAAATCAATATATTCTAACCTAGTCATCATCCCCATTATATATCTGAAGAGTTTGTTTGTTTGAACGCGCTAATCACAGGAACTACTGGTCCGATTTGAAAAATTCTTACAGTTTTAGATAGCACATTTATCGAGGAAGGCTATAGGCTATATATTATCTCAATATTCCCACGGGAACAGGAACCACGCGGAAAAACCGCGCAGTGTCTGCTAGTAATTAGTATAAAGCGTAAACATGTTTTCTTTATATTCCAAATAGCAGACCACAGTTTCACCCGTTACTCGTTGGTGATGTTGCTTTACAACGGTGAAAGATTTTTTAAAATCGGTCCAGAGCTTATTCGTCACAAAGAAGCAATTTAAATCAATAGAATCTTCATCATCATGTCAGCCGATGGACGAGCACTGCAGGACATAGGCCTTTTGTAAGAACTTCCAAACAGCATGACACTGATCAATAGAATTTTACCTCATTATAATATTAAATAGGTTAGATTAGTAGTCATGTTATAATATTAAATAGGTTAGATTAGTAGTCATGTTATGTCATTTGGCGCGAGTATTTAATAATGTTTCTAACATTGTAAGTAGTATCCTCTTGTGTCAGACCTGCTGGTAGCCATGTTTCTAACATTGAAGCGGAAGGATTCATAAGGATTCATTCAATAGGACTCGAAGCAATAATAATCATTTTCATGTCACTAGGGGAAGTATTCTTTTGTATCGCAACTGACGGTAGCCATGATGCTCTTTATCATGAGACGGTTAAAATACTGAGGAAGCAAAGGAGTCTAAACATTGAAGCGGAAGGATTCAACACTATGAAAGGTAATAATTTTTATCTCACTATTATGGGATACTACCATCTAGTGTCGGATCTGATAGTAACAATGGTGCCCTTTATCATAAGATGGATTAAATACTGAGGGAGAGAAGGCTAAGTGCTACTACGACCTTAAGGAATATTTGACTTAATTTTTTAATGACATTCTTACATTTAATTCTAATTATTGTATTATTTTGTAATTGTAACTTTATAATTTTCTCGTTTAATTTGGTAATTATGACTGTTTGTGTTATTTTTTTTTGTAATATTATTTCTTTTAATACTGTGACTTTTTAAATTTGTGTCTGATTGTAATTATTTTTTTTTCTCTTAATTTTATTTCATTTATTTTGGTAATTGTGACTGTTTGTACTTTTTCTTTTTCACCGTATGTGTAATATTTGCACACTATCAATTTAGTTGAATGTTGTAAAGAACAATAATTCTTGCAAATAAATGATTATTATTATTAAGGATTCTAACATTGAAGCGGAGGGATTCAATAGCATGCGAGCTAATAATTATTTCTAACTATCAGCGGAAAGTATCTTTTTGTATCAGACTTAATGGTAGCTATAATGTTCTTCATCATCAGATAGATACACACCTGGCCTGTTCATTGGGCAGAGGTATCTCGATCTTCCTGTCCAGCCTGCCGGGTCGCAGCAGCGCGGGGTCCAGCGTGTCGGGCCTGTTGGTCGCCATGATTATCTTGACCTGCCCCAGCGAGTCGAAGCCGTCCATCTGGTTGAGGAGCTCCATCAAGGTGCGTTGGATCTCACGATCAGCACTGGTACCCTCAGAGAAACGTCTGCCACCTGGAATTGGTGATTATATTATATTTTTTTTGAGGTGGAACCATCAATCTCCTATTAAAAAGAGGATGCGCAATCAGCGACCAAAAAACGTCCCCACTCAATGAGTGCCAAACACAACTTCTTGCCACTCAATTCAAGTAGTAGCATTTGCAAATTCAACCTTAAACTAAATTCTTAAGGTTGAATTTCCTCTGAATTTGGAATATTATTGAATATTGGGCTATATTTAAAGGCCTTTAGGGATAATTTTCATGGCAAACATGAAAGAAAGGTTTCGTTAGACTACCTGATAGAAAAACTACTAGGATTGAAAAAAAAATTATCATATTTTTTGAGACATGATTTTCGAAAATTTCAATTTTTAAATAGTTTTTTGAAAATACGAGCAAAAACGCCGTCGGCCATGATGGTCTATGATGATGTCTACATGTCTACATACAGTCTAACATGGTAGCAAGTTTATTGTGTCTATATGGATTAATGAGTCCGCTATGGACTGTAGATGACAATGTACCTCATCAACATTGTCTGGGATGAGTCACTCACCGATAGCATCAATCTCATCCATGAAGATGATGCAGGGCTGATGGTCGCGCGCGTAGTTGAACATCTCTCGGATGAGTCGCGCCGACTCCCCGATATATTTGTCCACTATCGCCGATGACACTACCTGGAATATTATTTAAGTGTTTGAACTTATTGTAGGGCAAAGCTACAGTAATATATTTTCGGTAGCAAGGGATTCTAAAATTCTGAATGGAGGATTCTTAGTTGTAGCAAGGGATTCAATGCTAAAGTTATGAGTCACTTAAAATATCTTGCATGTAACTGACATTCTGACATCTTTTTAAATCCATTTTTCTTAGTATGTTTGTTGATGGGTCAGAACTAGGTCCAGGGCCCTTTTTTTCAAAAACGTTTCAGTACTAGTTTGGAAGTTGGTGGTATACCTTGAATAGTCATTATCATTTAGACGAGATTGTTAGTCTTAAGGGCTTCACCATCAGTCCCTGCATTGTGTAAAGTTAAAGCACTGTGACATCGTTGGTTTCCATGGCAACTCCATTTGTTATTAGTGACATTTTAATTTTAGAATGCATAAACATAAGGTTCAATTTAGAATAAATCATGTTAGAGGCGAAAAGTTCGTCGACAAGTGTAAAATAGCGAAATCGCAACCCACATAAGTGTCACATAGTTGTAAACGCAAAATGTAACTTTCATCACTTTCATCCTTTATCAAACCAGCAGGCGCTCAGTGATTTCACCTGTTTAGTTCTCGTGGGAATACGGGGATAAAAGATAGTCTATAACATTCACAAGTAACGCGATTTTTTATTGGTAAAAGAATTTTCAAAATCAGTTCAGTAGATCTAGAGATGACCCTCTACATTACTACCAACTTTACAGAGGTATAGATGAAAAAGACAAAACTTGTAAATAAGCTATCAGACATTTACCAAGGTAAAACCATTTCGTTTTTGAGCTGGGAATGCATTTAAGCATCCCTTCCGAACGGGAACACCCAATAATACCCAGTGGATGTATGTATGTCCTTTGGTGACATCACAGGATCCTTTGCATGTCAGGGTGAAACCAGCTCTAACACATAGTAGCAGTGTGGTGGCTTTAGTGATTATTTTTTTTTTACCTTCAAAAAGTTAGCATCTAACTGTGAAGCCACAGCTCTGGCCAGCAAAGTCTTGCCCGTACCCGGCGGCCCGTACAGCAGACAGCCCTTCGGGGGGGTGATGCCCACCCGCACGAACAGTTCCGGGTTCATTAGTGGCAGCTCAATCACCTGGGGAAATAGATAATAATGTATTAAACATTCGTTCGTGGATGGAGTACTGCTCCCAATTATGGGATGGTTCAGCCAAATACCAGCTCGCTGCTCTGGACTCGGTGGATCGTGGAACTAGAAGGCTCATCGGTAATGAGGCTTACTAAGGATGTTAACTAGTGCAAAATTGCAATTGTTGGAGCATCACCAAAAAGTTGTCTGTCAGTCGGTTTTCTACAGGATTTATTTTGGAAAATGCGCCTAGGAATTTTTTGGTTCTTCATTCCTGATCTGCAATGCGAAGTAATGGTATGCCCTTCTAGCTTTCGTTTTCCCTACCACCTACAAAATGACAATTGTGAATATATAGTATATTCAAGAGTGAATATTTTTTAGGCAAGCGAGTTCCACCATAGGCTGCATCATTGCTTACTGACAAGCATGCTAACCTATATAATGTAAAAAAAAGAAACGTTTGAGACCAAACCTACAATGCCCTCTGCGTCGAAGGCAGAGGTCTGTAGTGCCTGTACATACGTAACCTCCTTCAAGAAATAAATGGCGGTAGTAACTCGCCAGACAAAGCTTTCTCATAAAAAGACCTTGCCACCTTACAACCTGCCTACTTTTGAACCCTGTTGCAAGACTTATGGCTGGATTTGTTCAAATTATGTATGGTATTTAATTATCATCATTAACAGCAGATGGACGTCCAACTGGACGACAACTGGACTTCTGAAGACCTCTCTCGAGCCGCCAGTATCCATGGGCTCCCTGCAACCCCCTTATTGTCCTCAGTCCACTTAGTAGGGGGTAACCACCACTGCGCTTTCAAGTACATGGTCACCAATGGATGATGACTAGGTTTGAATATATTGATTTTTATGATACATTCGGGTAAATAAGGTCAATGTTAACTAATTTATACATAAAAAGCAAAGATTGACTGGATATTTGCAAAATAAATAAGATTATAAAATTTCAAAATCTATTAAATTTTTTTTATCGTAATTAGATGAAAATTCATACAGTTTTAGCTTCCTTACATTAAATGTGACATTTTATAATAAATGAACTATAAACATAAACGCACAAATAACAAAGATATTAGTAATTTTGTTTGAACGCCCATACAAACCTAACGATCAGCGAGCCAACGACGTCACTAAATCGTATCATTTTGTATGGAGCGTTTTTCAGGGATCCGCGGCAGCGCCGCAAATCTGACCCTTTAAATCCCTGTAGCTCCGAAAGTAATGATCGCAGACACCCTGCTCCTTTTACAAAATTGCTTTACTATTAGCGTACTCCTAATTTATGTACAATTTAAAAAACTGTCATCATCCCTATTCAGTACCATGGAACCCCAAAGTCAACCAAACCAACTGATAATATAATATTCATAGTTCAACACCACTCACCTCCCTAAGCTGTCTAATTTGTTCCTGCAGACCTCCAATAGCAGAATATGTAACATCACCTGGGTCTTCATGGCTCATGTTATATACAAGAGGATCAACCTAGAAACAAACATTCATTTTTCAAGGTCGAATTATCCACAAAGTAAATCAGTCAAAAAATATACAGCTCTATACTAAAGTGTCTTTTCATGGGTACGGTGACAGTTGTCTAATGATGTCCATAATCATACTATTATCGCGAAGCAAAACAAACTGTCACCCGCACCATGCTATCTGAAAAACACTTTAATGCACCTCAATGTGCACTGTGCACCAACAAACAAATTAATAAAAATGAGGATATCAATTGCTAGTCATTTCACACCTAATAATAGTTTTAAGTTTCAACTACCCTGTTCCTCAATGTTTGAAAATAAATTGAATTAATAAGCTTATAACATAATATCTTAGCTTAATGTCTTTTAAATAACATTCTATAAGAACCAATCCTTTGGGATCCAAATGGCTTAGTTTATAAGCATGATAAAATGGATTTTTTCAGGATAAAAAGTAACCTATGTATCCAGACTATAACATACATACCATCAAAATCATAAGGTTTTCTCTCTTTTTTCGGGTTAAAAAGTAGCCTATGTGTTAATCCAGAGTAAAATCAATTTCCATTCCAAATTTCAGCTAAATCGCTTCAGTAGTTGCGGCGTTAAATTAAATAAATATACTTAAACAATACACATCACTATCTAGCCCCAAAGTAAGCATACAGAGCAGCTTGTGTTATGGGTACTAAGATAGTTGATATTATAATATTCATATACATTTATATACTACATATAAATACTTATATAATGTATAAATACACAGACACTGGAAAATCCCATGATCATCACACAAATATTTTCCAGTGGGAATCGAACCGGTGGATGCAGAAAGCAGGGTCACTACCCACTGCGCCACGCGGCCGGATGGCCGTTAAGGAGTAACGAACATCCAAACATCCATACAAACTTTTGCATTTCTAATATTTCGGATTACTAATAATGTGTGGTGTGCCACTAGTCATGTTGCATTGTATTAAAGTGCAAGTTGGCACATTCCATATATGTGTCGACGAATTAGGTTAGTTAGACAACATTGTATCATGTGAGTATAGGCTGTGTTTCATAATAAATTAATATGAATAACACTCAAGATCTCAGACCAATTATAGAACGACCTGTAACGCGCACATAGTCACGTCATTTTCTGAAGAAAACAAGCTTAGATTTGGTAAATATTTTACACTAAACTAGAAGTTTTTGCCCGTTTTTTATACCATTCAATTACACAAAAAGGTATTTTTACGGAGCTCCTTAACCGACAAACTCGATTACAACTATTTAACATTGATTATATAGAGACAGTTTTTATAATCGCATTAGATCGTTGATCATATACTTTGACAGAAAAGTAACGTCTAGCGAGCCAGGTCCTATACAATAATTGGTCTGAGCTCAAGATAGTTTAAATTCTACAATAGTTGTTACCTCTCTCGGCAAGTGTCTCATGATGGTGAGTGTGGTCATGTCCAGGGCAACTCTAGTGCCCCCCTTTAGCTTATTCTTGTCCAGCTGACGACGGCAGCCAACCACATATCTCGGCCCATTTGTGGCTTTCACTATGACTGGAACACAACAAATGGTATTTTTGTAAAAAATGGACCAGGTTTTTGAATTCAAAGTAAATCTATACTGATATTATAAAGAGGTACAGTTGTAGGGAGTATGTACTGGCTTAGTTTATAAGCAATTTCAAAACATCAAATATTAAATATAGATATTAATATTAAATATTAAATATAGATAATGGTGCTAATAAATAGTCAAAAACTTAAAATTATGGATATGATGGTTCCAAAAGCACCTTGGTCCGAGAAGACTGAACCGGTGGATCTAATGAACTGATTTTGAAATTTCTTTTACCAGTAGAAACCATGTTACTTATGAGCGCCATAGGCTATATTTTATCTCTGTAATCCCATGGGAACAGGAAGTAAGCGGTGAAACCAAAATGACTGCTAGTAGTTGGATAAATATGGTCTCTATACTTAAAATATTATATTACAAAAATAGTCAAGAACCTAAGCAGGAACTTTTGTAAAATAAATCCTTTATTGCTTGTTGAAGAGAGCAGAACCAAATTTAAAAATTTGTGAATGAATTTGCAGTGAATTTTAAAAAGGAGCTCATCATTTCTATAACCACAATAAGCAGTTTCTTTCGTTTGGCTAGATAGATTTACACTAAATATTATACAGCATATTTGTTTGGACCATAAATTTTAAATTTAAATTAAATATCACAATTAAATGTCACAAACAGTGAAAGAAATTATCATGAGGAAACCTGCACACCTGAAAATATTCTCAATTCTCTATGTGTGTGAAGTCTGAAAATTCACATTTGGTGGACTAAAGTCTAACCCCACCCATTCTGAGAGGAGACTCCTGCTCAATAGTGAGCCAAATATAAGTTGTTAATGATGAATAATTTCTGATGTGAATGATAATGATAATAATGATGAATTTTTTGATTCAGGAACTTAATATTAGCTGTTTATTAATAGTTATAATAAAAATATATCTTACATTTCTCCTCAGTGAGTTGCTTCAACACCTCACCGACTATCTGGCCCACGCTCTGCAGAGCCTTCAAGTCATTCTCACTCTTATCGTACTGCTTTGTGAGATCTTTGAGTTGTTCTCGCACTGAAATTCAAGGAAACAATTTATGATTTACTAGCAACAGTTAGTCTGTGATCTTATTTTGGTTCTGTAAGCCTAAGCAATTGATGTCACTGCTGATTACCTGGCGGCAACCAGTATTGGCCAAGTCTCGGAAGCCAAGACTTGGTCGCTAACTATGGGCCTCATAAGAAGGCTCAGAGTCACACAGCGGGCGATGGAACGAGCTATGTTAGGAGTATCTCTGCGTGATCGAATCAGAAATGAGGAGATACGCAGAAGAACCAAAGTCACTGACATAGCTCAACGAGTTGCGAAGCTGAAGTGGCAATGGGCGGGGCACATAGTTCGAAGAGCCGATGGACGTTGGGGTCCCAAAGTGCTAGAATGGCGACCCAGCACTAGTAAGCGCAGTGTTGGCCGACCCCCTACCAGGTGGACTGACGACATCAAGCGAGTCGCAGGGATTCGCTGGATGCAGGTGGCTCAGTATCATGATGTTTGGAAGTCCTTACAAAAGGCCTATGTCCTGCAGTGGACGTCCATCGGCTGATATGATGATGATGATGAACCAGTATTGGTGGGGAAATCTGGTCAGTGGCTTTCACAAAAGATCTTAAATGGTTAATGTTATACAGTTACCTCTTGATGCCTGTCACAGCCACTCGAACTAAACCTAGCATCATGGTCGAAAGCTGCGTTGGCTAACAAGTAGACCAACAAAGCATTTTGTATTTCAAAAAAGAAGTTCTGTCACATATAAACTCCGTAAATCCCACAATACCTACGAATGGTTTCTGTAGTTGCTATTAATCCACTCGATGTTATATATTTTAACAATATAGACTGAATTAATGTGTAAATATGTGCAATAATTGCTCAGACAAGCACTATTTCTTTGAAAATGCCTTAAATTTAACAATACAAACTCAATGAGTCGGCACAAATGGATGTGTTATTATGTCAACTTACTATCTTTTAATCTCGATTCCACCTCCTTGTGTTCCATTAATTTCTTGCGGTAATCCTGAAAAGACTTTTCTCTCGTAGAATCCATGGCTCTGAATTGATTTAGTTTAATACTAGATTAATATTTATTTCCAAAAACACCAGCAGTTTTTAACATGAATTGCCAATTTAAATGACAATGACATTGACATCCATCTGACATCAGACATAAAGACAAAACAAAAAAAAAACCAACGATATTTTTACAGCTCTGAGTTCTAGCTAATTTGATCCCAAGTTTCATATTCTAATAATATATCTATGGTTTTAATTATAGCAGGATTTCATTATTATTGGAATCTAGATCTACAAATAATATTACGAAGAAAGATATGTTGTAATTTTGTTTGTTATAATACTTAATAACGAAAACCGCTTGACGTACAAGGATGTTTGGCAGAGAGGTAGGTATTTCAAATAGCACTTTTAGATTCTTTTTAGACGTCAAGATTGACTATTTTTAAAAATAAATAAAAAAAAATAATATTAAAAATAAAAATTAAATTAATTTACCTATTTCAGGCACACACACTCTTAATATGAAAAATATAATAACAAAAATCAGAAATAAAATTAATAAGTCGAAATAATATATTTTAGAATTTAAACTATCGTGAGTGTTATTCATATTAATTGATTGTAATTCAGTTTGTATCGTGCCGCGTTGCAAGAACCAGCTCATGACTAAGGGCCCCGTATGAGTTCGAAACTAGTCGGGCATACTCCGACCTAATATCACGTGAGCTTTAGCTGTGTTTCATATTCAATTAATACGAAATCTTAGTACGAAATAGTATATGAAAAATGTCAGAATAATATGAAATGTCAGTAAAAAGCATGTTCATTAATATTAAAGTCCGTCAGGTTAACTTAAACGTATTAGCATAGGCACTGTATGTCTGTCAAAGCTGACGGACATATATAAATACAGTCAAGCCTTGCCGCGATAGCTCAAGGCTCAGAATACAGAAAATAACCATTTGTTTTTCTGAATTCTGAGGCTCAAGGTATACCACCAGTTTTAAACTTTACTTATTTACAGTGATTTGTGCCTTGACCATGACCTCATCCCAAAACAGTGCTCTACAACTTTTCCCTTTATTTTTGTTTCCTATTACAGTAAGTAAAAGATTTGGGGAGAAAAAAAAAATAATTTCACCCTCATGCAATAATCCCAACACTTACGTTGATAAGTACATTCGACGTCACGTCCCGTAGAAATAAGCCTCGTGTCGTCGTGAAATATTAGGTACATCGGGAACTCACGCAATTTTAGAGATCCTTGGGGCTTTTTATAATCTAGATCTAGATCTAGAAGTATAACTTTTCACAAACCCACTGAACCTGAATAATGACGAAATGATGATAACTGAATAATGGATGAAAATTTGTGTAGAGATAAATTGGATCTTGAAAAATTTGGAGCAGAACATAAGCTACTTTTATTTATTCTTTACAAGTTAGCACTTGACTGCAATCTCACCAGATGGTAAGTGATGATGCAATCTAAGATGGAAGCGGGCTAACTTTTTAGGCAATGGAAGAAAATTCACACCCATTTCCGTTTCTACACGGCATCGTACCCTAATCCTAAATCGCTAGGCGGTACGTCTTTGCTGGTAGGTGATTAGCCACGGCCGAATTAAGAAAACCTCAATCGGTCTTCCCGGGGATGGAACCCAGGACCTCCGTCTTGTAAATTCTCCGACCATACTACTGCGTCACGGAGGCTATCAACTACTTTTTATTGCGAAAAATTAATGGTTCACGCGGGATTTTTAGAAAACAGAACTTGACCGAACAGAAACGCGGGCGTCCGAATAAGAAGATAAAATATAGCCCATGTTACTCGGTTTAGATGTAGCTTTTTATTGGCAAAATAATTCTAAGAATCTAGAGACTCTCACAAACTCAGTTTATCATTAGTATACTGATCATATAAGCCGTTCAGTGATAGCCCAGTGGATATGACCTCTGCCTCCGATTCCTGATGGTGTGGGTTCGAATCCGGTCCGCGGCATGGACCTCCAACATTTCAATTGCGTGCATTTTAATAAATTATATATCACGTATCTCAAACGGTAAAGGAAAAACATCATAAGGAAACCTGCATACCAGAGAATTTATTTAATTCTCTACGTGTGTGAAGCCTGCCAATCCGCATTGGGCTAGCGTGGTGGACTATTGGCCTAACCCCTCTCATTCTGAGAGGAGATTCGAGCTCAGCAGTGAGCCGAATATGGGTTAATAATGAGCGAACGATCATGTAAATTATTAAAAGAAAGTAGATAAAAATAAATATCTATCTACGGAACACCTTAGCGATAGCGTCTCGTCTCGCACTTGTCCCGTCCGTCTTTTATTGTGAACGTGTTGTGAAGAGGGTCGTATATTAAACATTTTTGTGACATTCAGCTAACCTCACTATTAGACCGCACTTCGCTTAGATTGCTTCACTAAAAGCTAGATTTTTGTTCACACCAACTCGACGACCTTTATTGTGTAGGTATGTTTTCATAACTGGGTCCTAGATTCGCAGGTTCAATTCAAGGAATTTATTATTGCTACTAGCTGATCTCACAAAAGTTGGTTTGCCATAAAATATTTTGGGGTCGACCCTTATCGTTTAGGTTTAGGAAAAATACAAAATTTTATAAAAAGCTGTTTCAGAGGAGGTACCTAAATTCTAAACACCATTATTCATTCATCATTGTCAGCCGATGGACGTCCACTGCTGGACATAGGCCTCTTGAATGGACTTCCAAACACAACGATCTCGAGCCGCCAGCATCCAGCAGCTCCCTGCAACTCGCTTGATGTCCTCGGTCCACCTAGAAGGGGTTCGACCATCACCTTTCGGTGTGGGGTCGCCATTTTCTTGAAACTTTGAAACCTCACCGTTCATCGGCTCTCCGAACTATGTGGCCTGCCCATTGCCACTTCAACTTCGCGACTCGCTGAGCTATGTCAGTGACTTTGGTTCGTCTGCGGATCTCCTCATTCTTGATTTTATCACGCAGAGAAACTTCAAGCATAACTCACTCCATCGCTCGCTGAGTGACTTTGAGCCTTCTACTTGCTCGACCCCAGAATCTAGAACTTCATGACCCACTTAGGCTAAACAACGAAGCAGATTTTTTTTCAATTCTCTTAAAGTTAGTCCTTGACTACAATCTCACCTGATGGTAAGTGATGATGCAATCTAAATAGAAGCAGGCTAACTTGGTAGGAGGAGGATTAAAATTCACATCCATCCATCCATGCACGACATCGTACCGGTAGGTACCTCTTTGCCGGTAGGGTGATAACTAGTCACGGCCGAAGCCTCCTACCAGCAAGACCTCGATCAATCCCTCAATTTCAATAGAAGCCTCAATAGCTCAACGGTTAGAGCGGTCGGACTCATCACCGAGGGGTGGTGGTTCGATCCCCGGCCTGTTGATCTATTGTCGTACCCACTCCTAACTCCTCGTCTTTTTCGACTAGTTGGAGGGGAATGGGAATATTGGTCACATTGAAAAAAAAAAAAACAGCCCAGCCGGGGATCGAACCCAGGACCTCCGTTTTAACCACGCATACCACTGCGCCACGGAGGCCTTCAAAATTTCAGCCGGAGGATTTTCAGAGCTTTTAAATGGGTAAACTCATGGAAATTAGAGGCATAGTGCATGGGCAGACATACTTTCTCATAAAAACTGACAGAGATCTGGGCATCGCAGGCTCTAACGGAAAATCACATAAAAAGCTCCATAAGCACACGTTTCGATTTTATTGATGGTGAAACGGTGAAACACGGTGCATGATCGTAATGGGTCATAAAATCGTTTGCACCATCAAATATCACATAAAAAGTTATTCCATACACCATAAGGTGGGACCAATGTATGACTATGAATTCGTGAAATATTACAGTTTGATATTTATGGTTTTCAACGTATATCTATGGTTTTCAAGGTATTTTTCATAGTCGAAGATATAGAAGTAGATAGACAGTAAATATCTATCGCATTCCCTAAAAAACTGGTCAAGTGCGTGTCGGACCACGCGCTGTGTAGGGTTCCGTAGATTAAATAAATAATCCATAGGCAAAAATACCGATAACGATACCCCACACCAGGGTAGGCGAACCTTTATGCACCAACGTGCCATTTTTTCTAAAAAATGTTTAATGGGGTCATTGGCGTGCCATCAAATAATTTTGACTTTCAAATTATTTGGAGAATAACAATAATAAATACTATCAAAACTCTTTATGAAATAAAGTAAACAAAAGAGGTACATTTTGGCATGTTTTTATTACACGCATAAATTAAATTATTGTAAAATTAGTGTGACTTCTGTTGCTGCAGGTTAGATGACAAATAATTTATGTCAAATACCTACTTTACACATGTTTTATGATCGGCGACGTGCCCAAAATATTGTGTCGCGTGCCATTGGTTCGCCTACCCTGCCCCACACCATTGGATAGACGACAAATAATTCATTCTTACTTTGTGTGTAAGGAAGGAACCCATCTTTTTCAATCAATCAATCAATATTCATTTATTTCAAATAGGCTTAGTTTACAAGCTCTTTCGAAACGTCAGGTAATAATATAATACTTAAGATAATGGTGATAATAATTAGTCAAAAACTTAAAATTAAAGTTACGAGTTTTAGATAAACTAGATGAAAACCCGGCTTCGCTTGGGTGAAATGTGACTCCATAATACACACATACGTAGGTATAGGGCTAGCTAGCTAGGTATAGGCTTTCCTGCTCTACACTACGTTTTAACGTATTGTTATGATAGAAACAATTTTTTGACATAAAAATCTTTATTCTAGTTATTTTCATGACCTTCGGGGGTTTTTTAAAATTTGTAATTTTTGCAAGAGTTGCTGATAACTGGAGGCATTTCTCTGAAAAGTGAAAAGTGATAAATATCGCGTTCAGATACCGTGCGAACATTAGTCATAGTGGGTTGGCATGTAACAAGGCACCACCGAAGCCATCCACGTCGAACTATCACAGCATAGTTGATGACAAGATGTCAGCTCTCTGTCGGAAATGCTCCAGATACTCAATATCAACGCCACAGCGAAACTTTGCAATATTTCTCGAAGTTTCTTTTTGCCGACGCAGAGGTTGACTCCGTATTGTATGAAAATGGAAGGCTGTTCTGTTTTTATTAATAAATAAAATATCTTTTTATGTTATCTTTTCATCAGCTTATTTTATATAACCCACTTCAGAGCATAGCTTAGCTATCTAGTTCTCAGACTAATTACATAAGGACTAGTATCGTGCCCAAATTCACGACCAAATTGTCCGTCATTTTTTGAGGAAAAGGAGCTTAGATTATGTATTTTTCTTATACTCAACTAGAACCAAAGATTACCGCTTACAACATCACAACTACATACTTTATCTCTTTATAATATTTGTTTAGATACGCTGTTGTAACTAGGGTTGCCAACATTTTTTCAGAAAAAAATAGCTATAATATATTTCAGATTTAGCTATAAAAAATATGGTACGCTGTAAATAAAATATAGTATTATATGGAATAAGAAAAAAATCAACACTTATTTTTAAAAGACAATATTTATATACTCTTGTTGCATTTTACAAAATTATATGTCTGAAATATAAATTTTTATAGTTTAGAAAACTAAAATCCTTTTTTTTAATTTTTTTGTTTAATGTTAGGCTAGACGCTACTGCATCTGTCGAAAATTAATGCGCATAGCGTTCTAAAATGAAAGATTTGTTTGTTACATTTCATTGATAAAAATATAGTATTTTTGTTTATATATCTTTAAATATATATAGTACACAGACCCGGAGCCGTAATAGCACAGTGGATATGACCTCTGCCTCCAATTCCGGAGGGTGTGGGTTCGAATCCGGTCCGGGGCATGCACCTCCAACTGTTCAGTTGTGTGCATTTTAAGAAATTAAATATCACGTGTCTCAATCGATGAAGGAAAACATCGTGAGAAAACCTGCATCCCAGAGAATTATCTTAATTCTCTGCGTGTGTGAAGTCTGCCAATCCGCATTGGGCCAGCGTGGTGGACTATTGGCCTTACCCCTCTCATTCTGAGAGGAGACTCGAGCTCAGCAGTGAGCCGAATATGGGTTGATGACACAGACCCGGAATATAGTACAACATTATATATAATAGTGCGGTTGGCAACCCTAGTAACCCACGAGGCAAACCAATTTTAAGGTGACTTATCAAATCGCCGGGGTGGAACAGCTATCGCAGGGAGAAATTTTCCAATAACTCCATTGTTGTGAAACATGTAACGTAATAAAACTAATATCAAAGACACACGCGAACCAACGTAACTCCGGCACAGTCTCCCAACTTTTATATACGATAACAAACATCACTCACTCCTCTGAACCTAAGTCTATAGCTAACTTTGTAACTGAGCTTTAGCGAATATATCATAGATAGACATAGATCTTTGTCGACATTTTTGTTTTAAATCTCACTTTTTCTTCTATACATCATCATCATCATTAACCCATATTCGGCTCACTGTTGAGCACGAGTTTCCTCTCAGAATAAGAGGGGTTATGCTAGATCCAAGCTGGCCCAATGCTTTCGCGGGTTCGCCATTCCAGCACCTTGGGACCCCAACGTCCATCGGCTCTTCGAACTATGTGCCCCGCGCATGTTACACCTCATTATAAATAGACTAGCTGACGCCGCGTGGTTCCCGTACCCGTAGGAATGATGGGATAATATATAGCCTATAGCCTTCCTCGATAAATGGGCTATCTAACTCTGAAAGAATTTTTCAAATCGGACCAGTAGTTACTGAGATTAGCGCGTTTAATCAAACAAACAAACAAACTCTTCAGCTTTATAATATTAGTATAGATTAGTGTCATAATGTATTGTAAGTTGGATAATAAATGTGTGTAAACGGAAATGCACTGCAACAACAACAAAAACAAGCTTAAAAGAAGATGAGTCTAATGAAGATGACATTAATGAACCGTCGGAGAGTGTAACGGAACCTTCACTCCCCACCACTCAACCTCTCTCCCAGCGCGCGATGCGAGCTGCTGCGCGTCGCGCAGCCCCTTCGCAGTTTGGATCGTGCCGCGTTGCAAGAACCAGCTCATGACTATGGGCCCCGTGTGGGTTCGAAACTAGTCGGGCATACTCTGACCTAATATCACGTGAGTTTTAGCCGTGTTTCATAATCAATTAATAAGAATAACACTCACGATAGTTTAAATTCTAAAATACAAAACCAAATATCTTCAGTTATTACTTTATATTTTTAAAATTTACTATGACGTCATAAAATCCATCCAGCCGGTCGTCGTTGGTTTAGTACTCAGTGTATACTTACCTCAGTGTCAGAGGAGTTATGGCTCGTAAAAGTTCGCCTACTAAGTACTAAGATATCTAGACTTTGTGACTTAGATGGCACGAGCCCTGTTTCTGAGGAATCTAGCGAATGGTATAAAATATCTCAAAGTTAATCTCTTTACCTGATTGTTAACAAAGCAAAAACGTATATTTAATTCGTCTTTATTACAATCATCTTCATCATCATCATTATCATCATCATTATCATCATCATTATCATCATCATCATCATCATCATCATCATCATCATCATCATCATCCATGGTCTTATATCGTTCAACCATAGTCAATTTGGAGTGCGATAAGTGTTAATCACTACATTAAAACAAAGTCGCTTTCTCTGTCCCTATATTACTATATCTATACTAGAGTTTGTGTTTGTTTGATTGAACGCGCTAATCTCAGGAATTACTTGTCCGATTTGAAAAATAATTTCAGTGATAGATAGCCCATTTATCGAGGAAGGCTATAGGCTATATTATATTTTGAAAAAAATTAGGGATCCTTCCTGAAATTCCAATAATGTAACCCAAGGTGTACAAAAGTTTCGTGTACATGGCGTGCGCTGCAAAAACTATTGATGTTAGAATAACATAATGTACTACAACTTTGTAGAACACATCATTCTCTACAAAAAAATGTTTACAGCATATGATTTAAAAGAATATTTTCGAATTATTACAGATTTAAAAATCGCGGGACGTAGCGTTTGCGGTGGTACCGGCCGGCTGGAGTGTTAGTATCAGTTTTGCACCCGTGCGAAGCCGGGGCGGGTCGCTAGTTATATAATAATTTAGAATACATGCTAAAATATAACTTCCGTGAGTTTTAATGTAGCTAAAAGATAAATAATACTTTTCAGTAAATCAATAGGCAATGTTTAAGGTGAATGCTAGTACCTACTTACCTATTACTTATCTCACATTTATTTATTTCTCCTTATTTTTTTAATTTTTAACAATGTTATACAACCAAATATAAAAACACTATTAAAAACTTATAAAAAAAATTTGACTGCGGGACCCAAGCAACCGGTGGTCAGGGCTCCAGAGTGAGAAACCTCCTCACAATACGCGCCGTCTCAAGAATCACTGCCTTTTGTATCCGACTCTTGATCCAACAGTTAAGCGAAAGCTTCTTAAGATGTTGCTCGAAGCTTTACGCTATAAGACCATTGACTGAAACAACTATCAGAACAATAATAGTTGACTCAATATTCCACATGGCGGTAATTTCGTGAGCAAGGTCCAAATATTGAGATACTTTTTCCTTTTCAACTTTAACCAGATTATCGTCATGTGGAACAGTAATATCAACAACTATTGCACGACGCACTGACCGATCGACTAGCACTATATCAGGTCTATTGGCTACAATATACCTGTCAGTGATAATCGTTCGGTCCCAGTAGAGCAATGCACTGCTATTTACAAGAATCTTACCTATTTATTTTTACTTTAACAAAGTCAAAACTTTTATAATTTAATAAGTAAAGTTAGGAAATATCTTCTAGTTGTTGTTACTGGCACATACAGGATGCTGCGACGTAAGCTGTAAAAGCAGCAGTTTCCCGTTATGGCTTACGTTACGACCACGAGAGCTGTTCCGAAATATAAAAGCTGCAGCTAGAAGCTGTAACTGCTGTTGTGTAATGACTCAGATAGATAATTTTTAAGCTGTTGCAATAAAGAGCTTTTATGCAGTGGATGATATGATAGAGAAATGTCATTGCCCCGCAGTTTCATCCGTGCACTTTGCAACAATGTTCGGCTCAATATTCGGTCCATTCTGAGAGGAGACTTGAGCACGAGTCTCCTACCAGAATGGGAGGGGTTAGGCCTCAGTCCACCACGCTGGCCCAATGAGGATTGGCAGACTTCACACACGTAGAGAATTAAGAAAATTCTCAGGTGTGCAGGTTTCCTCGCGATGTTTTTCCTTCACCGTTTGAGACACGTGATATTTAATCACTGGGCTATCACGGCTAAAGAGCTTTTATGCTGTGGATGATTTTAAGATAGAGAAATGTCATATACTGGCAGATGATCCGCGGTGCAGTTCACATTTTTAGAGCTCAACCTCAATAGCTCAACTGTAAAAGCGGTCGGACTCATCACCGAGGGGTGGTGGTTCGATCCCCGCCCCGTTGGATTATTGTCGTACTCACTCCTAATACAGTCTTTCCCGACTAGTTAAGGTATCGGAATATAGATCATATTTAAAAGATGTGGCAAATATTTACAAGAAAAAAATACACATAACACAATACGGCCATAAAACATAGTTTACTAACTGCCGACCCGCGGTTTCACTCGCGTAGTTCCTGTTTCCCGTGGGTAGTAGGAGGGGGTAATCTCTGGATCTACTAAACCGATTTTGAAAATTCTTATATCAATTGAAAGCCACGTTATTTGTGAGTGTCATGAGCTTTATTTTATTCCCGTATTCCCACGGGAACGGGAACTACGTGGGTGAATCAGCAGTGCGACGCCTAGTCACACTAATATTATAAAAGCGAAAGTTTGTGTGTAATTGTGTATGTTTATTCCTCCTTTACGATGCGACTACTGAAGCGATTTGGCTAAAATTTAGAATGGAAATAGATTTTACTCTGGATTAACACATAGGCTACTTTTCATCCCGGAAAAATTCATAGTTTCTAAGGGATTTGTGAAAAACTTAATTCCACGCGGACGAAGTCGCGGGCACCCGCTAGTGTATTATAATGTAACATGATATTAAATTGAGATGTAATTTACTTTAAGATGACGTCATCCATCATCCCGTCGCAGCACGCATGTGTACCAACTTTGCATACTCATCTGCTACGAGGAGATAGATCGCTCGAGAACGTTTCCTTCAAATTGATTGCCTTTTCTGAACACACCCGCAATTATTATTACTAGTAGACGCCGCGCGGTTTCACCCGGTTCCTGTGGGAACTATAAAGATTATTCCGGATCGAGTGGGAGAGAATCGATCGCACAATCGATTGCGCATGGCGACGCGTCGCCACACCGTACACACTACTGCATATAGACTACATATATACTGTATAATCGACCATTCGACGCGGTGTATCGATTATTATAAATTTAGTTAAGCGATGTGCCGATAGATGGCAGTGTAAGTGTTGTTTGTAACTCTGTATCGCTATATCGAGTGGTTGTTACGAAGGGTATATATTATATATATACAATAAATAAGATATATAATAAATAACCTTCTAAGTCAGCAAAATCAAACGGAACCAAAAGTAGAAGCAAACTCAAAACACCCCTAAACGGTTTTGTGTGTAGGACATAGATTTGAGAGATTCCCCTAAACTTTTAAATAAGATAAAACTGTTACGGGAAACACAAAGACGGGGAAAGAAACCGATCCCTAACAGAACTGTTTAAGGGCACAACCACACTGGAAAATAGAAAGCTTTTCATTTCCTTATTTTTTAAATTATGTATCTTTATGTCAAGTAGGTATACATATTATATATAGTAAATTAAAACTAATAATTAACAGAATATTGATTTTATATGTGTTTTAAACAAAAAGTAAAAGTCACAAAAATCTTATGTTAAAGACCGTCGTTATTAAAACTGTATATAAATATAATTAATAAACCGACGTGTTTCAGTTATTTTTATTTTAACTCAAAAATATTAAACTGATTTTCATGGAAATTAAATGGGACTAATCTGGAAGTAAGTATACTCTTTTCAACAATTACAATTAAAATTAGTTAAGAAATGACGAAGTTATGAGGTACCACACATAAAAAAAATATTACGAAACCGATTTTCATGAAAATTAAATGGATCTAATCTGGAAGAATTTCTTTAAAACAAAAAAACAATTTTCAAAATTAGTTAAGAAATATCGAAGTTATGAGGTAACAATCAATAAAAAAAACATTTATTTTTTTTTCAAATTGGTTAAAAACGAAAAAATAAACAGAACAACAAAACCTTGTATTTTTATTCTCTTTTCTATTCTAAGAATGAGCTTATCATCATTTTTAGAAGGACGCTCGAGTAAATCTCCAAGCACCTTTGTCATTAATAAATTCAACATTTGTTTTTTTTAACTTATGCGAGTACCGAGGCCCATGATTCGAACTCGGGACCTCGTCTTCCGAAGCCACATAGGATAACCACTGGTCGAACGACACAGTTAGCAGAACAAGAATAAATCTTGTGGAAAGACGACCTTATCCTTGACAATAAGAGATTTACAAAGAAAAGTTTAGTGACGACTTTTCTTTACGATAAAACTTTTCCCGCAAGTCTGAGGCCATATTGACACTTGGGTACTGTTTCTTTCATTTTATTAACCGACTGCAAATAATATTGTTATGAACTAGGGTTTGAGGATTTAGAATTAAACACCTGGTGACTCTTATAAGACTTTATTCCACTCCTTAATCCAAGTATCAATACACACTTCCAAACGTAGGTAATTCGTAGTCCAAAATCGTAGCCAAGTTCGCTATAGTTCACTTGTATCGCTGGTACCTAACGCTTGATGTTCACTTCACTCCGTTTCGAAGTTAACTGCCCCGATCCGTGCTTGCTTCTTCTCACAGACCCGTATGAGTCTGGGGGTATACACGATTGAGGCTATGCCTCCTGCGTGTGGTGTTCATTCGCACGCCATTAATATGGCGCGGTCATTGGATGTGCCCCCGGGTGGGGGCGTTTATGGTACTCCTTTTCGCATTTTCTTCGTCTTCTTCCTCTCGTGGATTTGGTGAGGTCGCCTGAATGGCAACCTCAGCATGTAGCCTCATTGGGTGACTCTACCTAGAGTATATCCCTGGGGTACGCCTTTCGGTCTGGTGGGCGAGCGTGGTACGGCGCAATGTCCCTTATATGGGGGAGCAGCGACGTATCGGCTTTGGAGAAGGCTCTAAGCGCCAGTTGGTGTATGACTGCGTCTAGGTCCTCGACACGCAGGTCCCTCGAGATGGTGAGGTTCCTGACGTATCGAGGAGCGTTCGCGATTATTCTGAGAGCTATGGTCTGCTTCGCTCTGAGCGTCTTCCGGTTGCTCTCCTTCGCGAGAGCGTACCAGGCGGGCGCGGCGTATGTGAGAATGGGGCGTACATATGTCTTGTACACCCCAATCTTCGTCCGGAGCGGTAAATGCGAGGAGAGCACTGGTCTGAGGTGTCGAGTAGCGATCGCTGCCTTCGCTGCCACGCTTTTAATGTGGGGCTTCATGCTGAGGTTGCGGTCTATAGTAAGGCCGAGGTACTTTACTGTGCTTGACCACTTTATATCTTGTCCATAGAACTTCAATTTAACGTGCCATTTGGTTTCATGGCCCGTGGTTATTGCCTGTGTTTTGGCCACATTCACAGACAGTCTCCATTTCTCGAGCCAATCAGGTAGAGCGTCGAGTGTGCGTTGCAGTTTTTTGACGGCGTGCTCATGATTTAGCGACGTGGTAATGTACGCCGCGTCATCTGCGTACAGCGCTAGTGTTGTGCCTGGTAGGGCTGGGATGTCATCTGTGAATGCGGCGTATAGTACAGGAGACAGACAGCTGCCTTGTGGGACTCCGGCTGTTATTTCATACTCTTCAGAGAGCTCTCCATCTGTTTTGACTCTGAATTTCCTGTTTGTGAGGAAGGATTTCAGTATTCTCATTATTTTCTTCGGAATGTTGGCCTTCACTAGTTTGTAGAGCAGGCCCTCGTGCCATACGCGGTCGAAGGCCTTTTCCATATCTAGGAAGGCCGCTATAGCAGTGTCCTTTTTATTCACTGCGGTGGCGAAGAGGTGCAGGACTCTTGCGAGCTGTAGAGTAGTGCTATGTTCCGCCCGGAACCCAAACTGTTCCGGTCTGAGCGTAACATAGCGCGACAGCTGCTGCAAGAGTAGCACCTCGAATACCTTGGACGTGGTCGGGAGGAGAGTTATTGGCCTGTAGCTTGGTTTGGGCAGCACGATTACGTGTCCGGTCTTCCATATGTTGGGGAAGTGACCCGAGCGCAGAATACCATTGTAGAGGCGGGTGAGTGCTACCACTGCCTTTCTAGGCAGGTGGCGGAGTGCCGTGTTGGTTATCCCGTCTGCGCCGGGGGCTTTCCTGGGCTTTGTCCTTTTGATGGTCGCGCTGACCATACCCGGAGTGAAGAAGAGAGTTTCTTCGTCCTCTTCGGCTTCGTTACCCTCAAAAAAGCGGTTGTTTTGTTCTGTGACCCACTTTGTATGGACAGGGTTTGAGTCTGGGAACGGCGAAAACTGGGTTTGCAGGTGTCTGCCAAGGATCTCTACCCGGTCCGCTGCTCTATATCTCAGATTTCCGTCTTCGTGGATCAGTGGAGATTTCGGCTCCGGCGTCCTTGTGAAGGAGCGGCATAGACGATGGAGTGACATTTGGTCGTCTCTCGCCTGCCCCGATCGTCAGCTCCGTCGCGTATTTATACTCGCCGAACGATTTCCAGATAATTCTGGGACCACCTATATGCGTGTTGTTTATTCCACGGAGTTCGCAAAATCAAAACAATAACAATAGATAGCGATCAAAACAACTCGAAGAAGTAAACTAGAAAGGGCGATATTCCCTCCGGTCGATTATGCCGAGCTTCGAGCCTCAAAGGAGGAGCCTTAGAGAGTCGTTCCGCCCGCCTTCTGATTCTTTGGCCCTTGGGGCCCCACCAGGTGATGTTTCTTAACTCGTTCAAAATCCTTGGTGACGCTACTGAGGTTTCATTAAGGAGATTACAACAGTTATAATCCACCACGCTGGCCCAATTGGCAGGCTTCACACACGCAGAGAATTAAGAAAATTCTCTGGTAGATATGCAGGTTTCCTCACGATGTTTTCCTTCACCGTTTGAGACACGTGATATTTAATTTCTTAAAATGCACACAACTGAAAAGTTGGAGATGCATGCTCCGGATTCGAACCCACACCCTCCGGAATCAGGGGTCACATCCACTGAGCTATCACGGTTACTTAAGGTGTATGCCGAACTTGTATTTGTATCGTAAATTCACCTGATCAAATAAAAGTCTTTTTCTTACTTTTGAGTATTTTTTTTATTCTTTACAAGTTAGCCCCTGACTACAGTTTCAATTGATAGTGACTGATGATGCAATCTAAGATGGAAGCGGGCTAACTAGTTAGGATGAGGATGAAAATCCACACTCCCTTCGGTTTCTACACGACATCATACCGGAACGCTAAATCTTTTAGCGGTACGTCTTTGTCGGTACTAGGTAACTAGCCACGGCCGTTCCAGCCGGGAATCGAACCCAGGACCTCCATCTTGTAAATCCACTGCGCCACGGAGACCGTCAAATTAAATTATATGTCTGAACAACGTTATCAAGTACCAAACAATTCAGCAAGCGGCATCTAGCTAAAAGCAAGTCTGTTACAATTTCCACGATACTTTTTCCTACGACAAAAAGAGCCTCGTATTCAAAGAAAATGTCCTCACTCGATTGTGTTGGCACTTTGGTAGAAACTCGACGCGAATTATATTACTTAGATATTTTGTAAGGCTAAAGGCGGTTTAGGCTCGAATTACGGAATTTTCTCACAATCGTATAAAAACTGTTGGGATACTTGTTTTGGTAAATAATATTATCATTCACTTGTGATAATACACCGGTATATTATAAACTTGCTGACAACGCGTGGTTTCACCCGCGTGGTTCCTGTTACCGTAGGAATACGGGGATAATATATAGCCTATATCCTTCTTTGATAAATGGAAGAATTTTTCAAATCGGACCAGTAGTTCCTGAGATTAGCGCGTTCAATCAAACAAACAAACAAACTCTTCGGCTTTATATATATTAGTATAAATGCGAAACCATGCTGAGTTTGTTAGTTTGTTAAGCTTTAACGGTTAAGTTACTGATCCGATTTTGACGAATTTCGGTATAAAAATTTGACCTTAAAGCAGAACATAGGCAAATTTTTATTTAGGTTTAACCATATTCAAAAAGGTTCTAATTAATTAAATATAAACGTGATATAACATTGAAAATTTTGAAAAACCCTGTCATGAAATTATTAATTACACTCTCGATCAAGTCATTAATATTCTCTTTCAGTGCGCTTTCAATTGAGATCCCACTCGACATTGTGTATTTGCAGTCATTCGGTTATTCTTCTTTGGGGGTTCCGCTTTCAACCCCCAAAACTTTTAAACGACTCAACAGATTTTCATCAAACATATCTGCGAACACTAGCTCATAAGTCACCTTTCATAAAAAAAAAACTAAATTGAAATCGCTTCATCCGTCTTCATTCATAATTTTTTTACAAGACAGAGGTCCTGGGTTCAATCGCCGGCTGGCCGATTGAGGTTTTCTTAATTGGTCCAGGTCTGACTGGTGGGAGGCTTCGGCCGTGGCTAGTTACCAGTACCATCCTACCGTCAAAGACGTACCGCCAAGCGATTGAGCGTTCCGGTACGATATCGTATATAAACCGAAAGGGGTGTGGATTTTCATCCTCCTTCTAACCAGTTAACCCGCTTCCATCTTAGATTGCATCATCACTTACCATCAGGCGTAGACAGGTGTTAACTTATAAAGAATAAAAAAAAATTCGTTCGGAAGCTATGGTGCCACAGACAGACTGACACGTCAACTTATAACACCCCTCTTTTTGCGTCAGCGGTTATAAATAAAAACAACACTGACTAGTTAGCAGGACTTTATACAAAAACATTCAGCAAACAATTAATTTTATCAATTTAACATACGAAAAAAAAAACAATAAACTAACAAAGTGGTTGCAAAACTAAGTAGGTACACTACCATCTTCGTCTTCCATCTTTAAACAGCCAGTAATAAACTTTGGACATATAAAAGGCAAACATGCAACAATACAACTAAATATCATAGGACAAATTACCCCAAATATAGGGAAACAACACATTGGACTATGTCAGAAACTTACTACATTTTCCGTCTATATCAAAACCAAGCAAAGCTTACTTTAGATACAGAAAATCAAAGCAGATAACAAAAGTTCTTACCTTTGATATTATGCTTAGTTATAGTAATAATTTTAATATTTCTCTATAACTTAAATCTTAATCAGTTCGTCAGGTATATGTATCAAAAACAAATAATTTCATTTTTAAACATACACATACACGAAATAATTATAGTTTTGGATTTTGAGCTTGGTTTTGGTATTTGATGGGTTACTTAAAATATTTATAAAATTTTAAATTTCAATGGTGATAGTCCTCTTCCACCACCTCTTCTTCTTCTTTGTCATCTGGTAAGATGCGATCCATGCAACAATCAAAGCAAGGAATACAGGATACAAAAGGGCTGACTATTAAAGGGAGAATTATAAAGCACATTAGTGACAATGCTTCTTTAAAATCGTCCTTGGTTAAACGTATATCATATATAGTGCTTGCTTAACAATATTTACATTCTTTTGTAGCAAATATTCGTCACACTCGAATTATCAATGCTAATTGTAAAGAAATCAAAAGCAAGCAAATATAGTTTGATGCTTGGTTTTGATATAGCACTTGAGTTATAAATAAATTTATATTCAGCAGTTGCTTATTAATATTTACATTCTTTTGTAGCAAATGTTCGTCACACTCACTATCAATGCTGGTTTAAATATTTAGCACTGGAGTAAAAAATTAAATTGCTTCCAATCGCTTATTCAAACCAAGCAAATTTTTAATGATTTTGTGCTTGATTTTGATGCTTTTTAGGGCTTGGTATTTGATGAATATTATATTAGTCAAACTCCAAATTACAACATAGTATGGAATTAAACTTTCTTCTAAAATTCCGTTATTGGTTAGTCTCTAATATCCACAGGAGAAGTAAAGTTGTCGTGAATTAAATATTTAGTTCAGAGCTTGGTTCAAGGTCAAGCAAGTTTCAAGGTTATCGCAATTCAAGCACTGGTACATTTCATTATTCAAGCTCGTTGCTGTTCAAGCATTTATTCATCGTTTTCATCCAAATACTCACAGCAATGTGGAATGCAAAGAAAGCACAAAGGACAAAGAAGCCAAGGACAAATCAAAAGTGGAATACAGAAAGGTGGACACGGAAATATTACAAGACACATAAAAGAAAAATAAATTATAAAACACTTTTAAATTTGTTGGTATTAGAGGTATTTTGGAGATTAGTTGATTTCAATTTGACATATTATGAAGTTTCGATTGACGTTCTTGGACAATACTCAGAATTAGAAACTTTTTAATTTCATGTTTCCTCATTGCAGCATGAATATAATCTTGTACCGAATCGTAAATCTATGAAATTAATATTGGAGGTTGGAAGGTTGTCACGTGTGGTCTTAGGTAAGCAATCCTATGAATCTTCCGTGTTTGCGTTTTGTACGGGAATTCGATCCATCTATTGCCAACATAAGTACCTTTAGATGATTGTGTTACGTCGACTTGGACTACTGTTCCTCCGGAACCATGGATTTTTCCGGGTTAAAAAGCAGCCTATGTGTTAATCCAGGCTATAGTATATCTCAATACCAAATTTCAGCTAATTCGGTTCAGTAGTCGAGGCGTGAAAGAGTAACAAACATTCATATCATCAAAATCATCAGTTTTCGCAAATCTCGGGAAACCATAGATTTTTTCGGGATAAACAGTAGCCTATGTGTTAATCCAGAGTAAAATCTATTTCCATTTCAAATTTCAGCTAAATCGCTTTAGTAGTAGCGGGGTTAAAGAGTAACAATCATCCAAACATACATCCAAACTTTCGCGTTTATAATATTAGTAGGATTAAGGATACGTGATAATGACAAAAAAACCCGATGATACGCGCGGGCCGGGAGGGAGGTGGCGATGCCCTGCGCGCTCGACCTCATATCCGCGCAGTTCCTTCCCCCGTCACCCGCATATCATGGGAGTGTCATCAACGGACTTGCAAAACTATAGTACAAGTTTATTTCTATTGTAGAATAAAGTGTGTTTAGAAAGTTTGTGGGTGTTTAAAGATCCACACAAAAGGATTTTGTCCAGCAGTGAACGACTTGATGATGCTAAGGAAGAATGTTAGAGAAGAAAAACACTTGCCTATGAAATAAATTTATATTTAAAAACATATATCGCTCAGTCGGGTAAAAAGGGATTACTTTAAGGCACGATTTCGTTGATTCCCTTGGGTTTCGCTGAGTTCTTCGTCTGTGTCATAGTTTACAACAAAACATGTGCAACACTTCATTTCTGGAAATATTAAATATAAGTTATTTTTCTTAACCATTCGCTGCGGTTTTAATCTACCGTTGTGAGCCATTTAAAAAGTCTTTATATTCCTCTATCGCGCGTTTTATATTCCTCTATCGCGCGGAGCATGATACTGTGCTCGCCTATTGCCCTTAGTTTACTTTATATTTTTTTACATGTCACGTAACGGATACGATACGATTAGGAGTCAAGAGGTTAAATATAATTGACGGATTAGGGACCCTATAAAAAACTAGCTGACGCCCTGTGGATTCATTCCCGCGTAGTTCCGGTTCTTGTGGAAATACGGGGATAAAATGGCGTTCTTAAATAACGTGGCTTTCCTTTGGTACAAGAATTTTCAAAATCAATTTAGTAGATCCAGAGATTACCTCCTTCTATTTCTTCTTGGTGAAGCAGTTTGCCGGTCAAGATGACCCTGTATCCAATCTATTGTGATCGCCACAGCCCCTGTAGTGGCAAGTCGATTCTTTTTCTACGATTTCTAACGCTTCGAAAACTAGAAAAATGTATGGGAATGACAGATCTTGATCACGTGACCTGTCGATAGCAAATTCCCATACATTTTTAGCGTTAGCGATCGTAGAAAGAGAATCGACGCGCCACGTGGCTACAGGGGCTAGATTTCCCCTACAGTACTGGTTACTGCACAAAGCCGCAGTTTCTTGGCTGGGGTGTGGGTTCACGATGAAATGGCCTAAGTTGTGTCTACAACCTTACAAACTTTTTACCTCTTAATGTTATCATAGACTACATCCTTAGATAGAGAGCAGTGATAGCCCAGTGGATGTGACCTCTGCCTCCGATTCCGGAGGGTGTGGGTTCGAATCCTGTCCGGGGCATGCACCTCCAACTTTTCAGTTGTGTGCATTTTAAGAAACTAAATATCACGTGTCTCAATCGGTGAAGGACAACATCGTGAGGAAACCTGCATACCAGAGAATTATCTTAATTCTCTGCGTGTGTGAAGTCTGCCAATCCGCATTGGGCCAGCGTGGTGGACTATTGGCCTAACCCCTCTCATTCTGAGAGGAGACTCGAGCTCAGCAGTGAGCCGAATATGGGTTGATGACGACATCCTTAGACCTCTTTACAAATAGTCAACTGACGTAACAAAGTGCTTGTAAACTGAGCCTACTTGAAATAAATGAATTTTGAATTTTTTTAATCCAGCCCTTACAGTAGTATCGCTGTAAAAATGGAGTAACTTCTCCCGTTTTCCCAACATTTCCCTTCACTGCTCTGCTCCTATTGATCGTAGCGTGATGAAAAGTATACTATAACCTGCTCAGGAGTATGAAGAATAATTGTATCAAGTTTCGTTAAAATCTGTCGAGTAGTTTTTATTTTTTTAACAAACATACAGACAGCCAGACAAAAATTTTACTGATTGCATTTTAATCATCAATATCGATCACTAATCACCCCTTGATAGTTATTTTTGGAAATATATTTCATGTACAGAATTGACCTCTCAACAGATTTATTATAAGTAAGTATAGATTACCTTTGAAACACATAGGCAAGCAAGCTAAACAGGGGCTCAAAATGGATGGATATATACATAATTGTGGTACGCACATACAAAAACACATTAATGTTTATGGACTGATGTTTTCGAATTGTTTTGTAGTTGGTGATGATTTTCTTTCTTTCTTTTCACACATTTTGGATTAATTTTGTAATTTGTCCAGAAAAATGTTTTCATTTCTGTCACTATGAATATCGATTGACAGGCATTGATATAGAATATCATTAATCTGTGACTGTGGCGAGTAGATTGTCTATGTTGGGACCAACGTTGGTATTGATATAATGATGATTTAAAAAAAGAAACCATCAATGTTTTCTCTCTAAAATACCTATTAGTTTTTCATAATGAACTACCGCAAAGTAATGCTTGCCTCTATTCAGTTCTTTTGTAAATTAAAATTTCAAGTCATGCTAACACATCTCACCGATTACACTTAGTCCTAGGGTTGTCACTCGCAGGTATTATTTGCATCTTTTTTTGATTAAATTATATTCTATAGTTTATGAGAAAAAAAGTATGCAAAGATTTCGATATTAATTTTAAAATTTTTTAGTATTAATTGATATCACAGATATAAGATTTTTCAGAAAAAAATTTCGCGGTTAAATTAATAAACTCAAAAGTATTGACCGAATTTTTGAGTCCCGTTGGTCTATTGTCGTACCCACTCCTAATACAGTCTTTCCCAACTAATTGGAGGGGAATAGGAATATTGATCATATTTAAAAGATAATGGCAAATATTATATTAAAATAAAAAATCGGCTGTCTCTAAAGTCGGTTTACAGACGAACGTGACAACGTCATAAGAAAATACTGATGGAATGGTTGCATTTTTTAGAAGAAAATGTTCGTTTTCATAAATACTGTTAACCCGTTTAAATGTGGTTTGGAATCATCAGTTGTTAGGAATCATCGCGAGACCTTTTTTTTTCGAGATTCTTTTTGTAAAATTAGACTTTGATTACGGGATTCCAAAACAATGAAGCCGCCATGAAAACGAATGATGTCACATGCATGTATGTGTGGCGAACGAACTCATTCGTTCGCCCACTTTAGGATTGACCATCTACATGCACATTCCTTATTTATTTCATATTTAGAATGCTGTAAATCGCGCATGCGTGGATAGATTGTTTTGCCCATTCATTACACGATTACCAGTGGCCTAATTCACTATTTTGGTCTTTATTATCAACTTATTGAAGTGGACAACAAAGTGTCATCTACATATTATATGATATATACCGTAAGTACCGGATGACATTTGTAATTTGTATCATAGTATGTGGATGACATTTTGTCAATTGATTTGTTTTTAATTTTGTTGGGTTGATAATTAATATGAGATTAGCGCGTTCAATCAAACATACAAACTCTTTAGCTTTATAATATTAGTGTAGATTATAATCAGTTCAGTGAAATAATAAATAGGTATACCAGTCAACAACGTCGCCTCATTCCTTTATATCAATATACCAAATATGGCGATACATGTATGCAAGGGCTGAAAAAAAAACTCCAAAAAAAGCTGTGTGGCAACCCTAGAGTATCCCCATATTATATGCTACAAAGTTCTTACCTATTCCGGATTATGTACATTTACGGGAACACGCGCGGCGCGTCGCAGTTATGGTGCGAGGTGGGGAAGAAATTTCGCTGTTAAACCATTTGCACGGATTATTTAGCATGGAACGCGGATTCTGTGTTTGAAGGTCTCTTAATATTGTTTCGGTTGGCGAAATTCATGTTGTGAATTTTCCCCCGGAAAACCTTGCGAAACTTTTACCTATTTCCAGAGGCGTCTCTAATTCACGTAGCGCTTTGTAAGCGTGCTGAACACTATTAAAATTTGATATGTACCTACCTGCCTACCTACAAACAGCACTTCCAACTTACCACAAACTGTCTGTGAACAAACCAACACCTTGTAAGTAGTTATCTAGAGTGAATAGACATCTTCTAGGCAAGCGCGTTCCACCATAGGCTGCATCATCGCTGCATCGCATCATCAAGCATGATTGCTGCCAAGCGCTAGCCTATATAATGTAAAAAAAAAAAAATCTATATTTTGCATTTCTTTGCTAAAACTAGACACATTTATTAAGGAAGAGCTCTGGATTCCATACAAAATATAGGTATGCATACAGGAGTATTTTTTACTTGAGGTTACGTTAGGTTACACCGCGCCCGGGCCCGCCATCATAAGCCGAGCGGCGAGTGGCGATCGCGGCGCCCGAGGCAACGCACCCCCTGCAATATAGGTAAAGACGCCTCTGCCTATTTCTTATAACTTAACTCGTTCTCTACGTTAGAAGAGCTTGACTCTCCTCTCAGAATGAGAGAGGTTAGGCCGATAGTCCACCACGCTAGCCCAATGCGGATTGGCAGACTTCACACACGCAGAAAATTCTGTGGTATGCAGGTTTCTTCACGATGTTTTTCCTTTACCGTTTGAGACTGACAAAGACTAACACAACTAAAAAGGTGCAAGCCCCGGACCGTATTCGGACTCCAGAATCGGAGGCAGAGATCATACCCACTGGGCTAAGACAAATAACTTTAAATTTCGGGAGAGCGTAGATAGTTGCTATCTAGTAATTCATCTTGAGGAGGAAAATCGCATTTTTGGGCATCTGCAAAGAGGAATACTTTATGAGTTTCCTAGGTTGATCTTAGAAGGTAAGATATCCGGAAATACCTAAAATGCATTTAAAGAAGTTAAATATCACTTGTCTCAAACGGTGAAAGAAAAACATTGTGAGGAAACCAAACATACCTAAGAATTTTCTTAATTCTCTAGGTGTGTGAAGTCTGCAAATCCGCATTGGGCCAGCGCGGTGGACTATTGACTTAACCACTCTCATTCTGAGAGGAGACTCGAGCTCGGCAGTGAGTCTAATATAGGATGACGAATAAATTTAGAATTTAAAGAATCGTGAGTGTTATTCATATTAATTGATTATGACACACGACTCAAACCCACGTGATATAAGGTCGGAGTATGCCCGACAAGTTTCGAACCCATACGGGGCCCTTAGTCATGAGCTGGTTCTTGCAACGCAGCACGGCATCTTCAACTGAAAGTTGTACAGTTGAAGATTTCATTTGAATACTTTGAATTTCTCAGAATCTTACAGAAAGAAAAGTTGGAAATAACTTCCACGCTGACAATAATTTAGCATAATTGAACAATATTCAAATTAGCAGCACTTGAAATTCAGATGTTTTGATATTCAGAGCTAAAACAATAAAGAGTTTTGGATTCAGCGGCGCTGCAGTGAATACAAAACTTTATTACCGCTCCAAATTGTTATTTATTTATGACATAAACTAGCGTTTGCCTGCGTGTTTGCCCGCGTTTTAACCCTAAGGTATTAAGATTTTTTTTTCTTAAATATTACCTATATCTTTTAAATGTGACAAATCCATTCCCTTCCAATTAGTGTGCTAAGAGTGTGTACGACAATAGTGGAAAGAGCGGGGTTCGAACCTATGAGTACTCGGTGTCAGCCTTTATCATTGAACTATTGATGCTGGTAAACACGTATAAACTTTCTTCCTGAATTACTCTTTTTATTGTCGAAAAATGCAAAAAATCCGTTCCCTTGGTGATAGAGAATAAAAAAGAAACCATGCTAAACAGTTGAAAAAGTACAATCAAGCGGGTAATAATTGCAGAGTTTATCGCCGACAATGTCGTGGCCCAGCGGAGTGTTGTCTCACAAACTGTCGCAAGTAAAGAACATCGCCAACAGCTGAATACGCCATCAAGTTGTCAATAATCGCCGAGTTCATCGCCGACAACGTCATGGCCCAGCGGAGTGTTGTGTCAGAATCTGTCGCAAGTAAAGAACATCGCCAACAGCTGAATACGCCATCAAGTTGTCAATAATCGCAGAGTTCATCGCCGACAACGTCATGGCCCAGCGGAGTGTTGTGTCGCAAACTGTCGCAAGTAAAGAACATCGCCAACAGCTGAATACGCCATCAAGCGGCCAATAATCAATAGCAGAGTTCGCCGAGTTGTCACACAATCGCCATTTGCGATTTAGGCTGGTTTCATACTAATAAGCTATGCGTAGCTTACGCGATCTGTTTCGTACAAGAAACTATTTGCTAAAAAATGCGTATAAACTGATGCGTAAAAGCAAAACGATTCGAACTTCATTTTTTCATGAGGTTCTCCAGGATAAGCACTCAGTAAAATTGAAGAGATACAGACAGCAATACTTACCTTTATATTAGACAAGCGTTAACAATGATGTCATAAGTGCATATGTCTCAAAAAACATGAGTTACATTTCTATGCCTATTTTTGGTTCCTGTTACAATTTTATGTTAAAGTCTTTTTCAGATAGCATAGGTACGGTGACAGTCGCCTGTATGACGTTCATAATACGTACTATTATCGTGAATCGCGGCAAACTTTCAAGAGTGAAACGAACTGTCACCATGCTATCTGAAAAACACTATAGCCGCAGACTAATTCACAAACTTTGACGTATGCAAGTTGACTTCTACGAAATTGAGATTATATGTAACAAATGTCATCCGGAACTTATTGGTGGATATCACACAGTTGGTAATTTATGACATTTCTTAGTTGATTTAATGTTTATTTTAATAGGCTGATAATAAATACCAAAACAGTGAATAGGCCAGCTGGGGTAAAAAATAAATCTCTAGCTACGCGTATTCTCATGGCATTGGTGGTAATCGACCCTCTCGCGACATAGTTAAACTGTTACCAGTATATACACATTGACGAGTAAGACGGCCAACTTTCCTTTGTTACACGAAACTTGCGAACATGTCGCGACTTGCTCCCGAAGACGGTATCTGCTTTAGTTTTGATATCTTTTGTTTGACAAGTTTTCCTGCACTGTACACACATATATTAATATAGACATAAATGGCAAGAACTTTCAACATGAGTGAGTCTTTATCTTTTGTCTTTTTATGTACAACTAGCCGTTTGTGACTGCGTCTATATGGTGATTTCTTCATCTCTTCTCATCTCTAATATTTATTGCAATTTTTAATTTTAACAACATAAATATTATATAAAATATACAAATACAATTATTAAAATATATACAAAAAATATAGTCCTCTCGCTTCGGGGCTTAAGGTCAAACGATAAAGCGACCGTTTTTTAAGGTTTTGGTCGAAGCTTTCAGGTCATGTGCTTTACAGGTCTCATTAACAACAATTATTTTTTTAATTATTTTACAAGTTAGCCCTTGACTACAATATCACCTGATGGCAAGTGATGATGCAATCTAAGATGGAAGCGGGCTAACTTGTTAGGAAGAGGATGAAAATCCGCACTCCGTTCGGTTTCTACACGGCATCGTACCGGAACGCTAAATCGATTGGCGGTACGTCTTTGCCGGTAGGGTGGTAACTAGCCACGGCCGAAGCTTCCCACCAGCCAGACCTGGACCAATTGAGACCTCACTCGGCCTAGCCGGGGATCGAACACAGGACCTCCGTCTTGTATAGGTACGCCACCGCCACGGCCGTTTAAATTAGCTTATAAAATTGTGCTTGCAGAAATAAACCCGCCTTTCAATGCTACGTTATACTTTCCTCTGTGTTTTGCTATAAATATAATTTGTTCATTTTATTTGTCGGAACTATCACCACGACACTGGGATTAAAATTCAAAATTCATTTATTTCAAGTAGGCTCAGTTTACAAGCACTTTTGACACGTCAATTGACTATTTGTAAAGATTCTACCACCGGTTCGGAAGACAGGTTCTGCTGAGAAGAAACCGGCAAGAAACTCAACAGTTGCGACAACAACGATTCTTTAAATAAGTTTTAAGAAATCCTTAATTTTTATTAATTTATATCGATATATTTCGGTCCCTTATTCCATGTACTATGCGAAATTAAATAATATTGTTTATATTAAATTTGCTATGAGTCAACTACCCTATTCTGATGGCTCGCTATCGTCCGCGTCCGTGTGTCACACAAGTGAACATCGATGTTGTCGCAACTCGCAGGGGACGCGAACACACGCGCCAACAAATTGATAATGCGATTACAAATTTATGTTAAATTTGCTAACGAACTTAGCGTTTGTTATCAGAAGTGAAGCTACGGACTCACAAATTTTAGTTGTAGCGCCTAAATTGGAGATTCTCCTAGAGAGTCGTCCCGTCCCACCCATCTCTTAGGCCTAGTTTAGTAATTTAGTTGAGTGGGAATTTTTTTTTTGATTTACCGTCCAAAAATCGTTACACTCGACTAAAATACTAAAGTAGTCTGAACTAGGCCTTATGTTTCTGTCTTCAGGCCCATCAGACACGCTCGCCCAAAATCCCCCGGTGACAACCCATTGAGGAGCCTATGGCAATTACACAATCAGTAAAAACGTCTAAATTAAGTGTTGGCCATAAAATTCATAGAAATGGTATTTACTAAAAACTATAGTGACCCTTGTCGCCACTGAATACTTGGGAGTGTAGTGATTAATGCTGAGATTATTATAATAATCTAATATTTACACTTATTTAAAAAAAAACTGACTAAACTAAAAAGCGAAAAATAACATTATTCTATATATTATATCATATTACGTTCTAACTGATGATCAGTTTGACGGCAGTGCTAGATCGATGATGCACCTATTCATTCAAGCCATGTAAGAATATCGTAGAGATTTATGTTTTTCAGTGTTCTATAATGTATTTTTTCAGAAATAGCTTAAATTAACACAACCGGTTTAGCACCGCCTTCAAACTGATCATCAGTCAAAAATTGTAAAGATCCCATCATCAGATCCTAATATGGTGACAATGGGACTACCTTAGGAGTATACCCTCACAAAAAAAAGCTAAATTCAAATCGGTCTAGGCGTTTTCGATCAGATAACATACATAAAAAAAACAAAAAACACACACTCGTATTGAGAACCTCCTCGTTTTTTTAAGTCGGTTAAAAACTAAACTGAAAGTGATTCACCTGTCTTGCTGTCCATGTGTAGTGTCGGCATCGAAGTCAAGTGTTGTCACAGGGGAGAGCCACAACTTACACAGAGCTTAATTGAAAATACGATTTCAAAATGTTTGTCTACTTAAACTTACTGTTCGCGGTACTCTGTACACCGTGGGAGTTTTGTTTGTTGAACTTGGGAGCAGTGTGTATCCATTTTGATATAGAAAACTAGCAGACGTCCAGTGGCTTCACCTGCGTACTTTTCGTTACCGTGTGTATAAAATAAAATAAAATAAATATAAAAAAGCCTTTTATTATTTTCCATTTAGGTACATGCGATATTTATTCATAAAATGCACACAACTGAAAAGTTGGAGGTGCATGCCCTAGGAGGTGGATTCGAACCCACACCTCCGGAATCGGAGTCAGAGGTCATATCCACTAGGCTATCACGGCTATTTTATGAAATTAAATATCACGTGTGTCAAACGGTGAAGGAAAACATCGTGAGGAAACCTGCATACCAGAGAACTTTCTTAATTATGTGCGTGTGTGAAGTCTGCCAATCCGCATTGGGCCAGCGTGGTGGACTATTGGTCTAACCCCTCTCATTCTGAGAGGAGACTCGAGCTCAGCAGTGAGCCGAATATGGGTTGATAACGATATTTATTCTAGTTATCATTTATAAATTCAAGACTTTTCAAAAGTGCTTGTAAGCCTATTGAAATAAATGATTTTTGAATTTTATACAATACAAAATCGATGATGTAATGTTACACATAATACATTAAACATAATACTTAGTATTTTTTTTCCCCGTTTGTGTTGAAATATATCCTATGACACTGAGAAATAAGTTGTCTATCTATTAGTAAAAGAATTTTCATAATCGTTTCAGTAGATCCAGAGATCATTAATCTCACAAACTTTACCTAAATAGGTAAAGTTAATAACATTAGTATAGATTAGCATCACATTACACTCACACTAATATTATAAAGTTCGTGTGTGTTTGTTTGTTCCTCCTTACCCTTATCCCACTTAAGTGGGGTCGGAAAAATATGTCAATCTTTTCCATTCGTTTCTATTACTCGTCAACTCATCATCCACTCCTTTTACACACATGTCCTCTTTCACACAATCCAACCATCTCTTCTTTGGCCTTCCTCTCCTCTTATGTCCTTCCATTTGCACTTATTTCTACTTGAATGATGATATAAAATAGCATACGCCTCGCGGTTTCCTCCGCGTAGTTCGCGTTCCTGTTGAAATACTACGTTCATATTCATGTTTTAGTTACTGTATCATCAGCTCTTTTTCGTTTCGAAAAATTTCCAAGTTCAAATCGATCGTGATTTTCTGGTAAGGATTCAAGGGTCCGTTGAGCTCACCTCACCACGTTGAGAGTTGACCCTCAAGCTCAACGGATTTAATGGCGCAGCTATCCAGGGGCTAGGCAGTGCAATCACTGCCTAGCCCCTGGATAGCTGCGCCATTAAATGCAATGCTTTCTATCTGTCTGCAGATGAAAATGTGATACAGTTTGGCTAATGAAAGTAGACACTGAAGTCGCCCGCCAAATTTAAAAAAAAAATCGGAGTGAACTCTCAAAAATAAGTGCAAATACTGGAATAACTGAGTTTAATACTTATAGTACCCATATAAATGCCGTGATAGCCCAGTGGATATAACCTCTGCCTCCGATTCCGGAGGGTGTGGGTTCGAATCCGGTCCGGGGCATGCACCTCCAACTTTTCAGTTGTGTGCATTTTAAGAAATTAAATATCACGTGTCTCTAACGGTGAAGGAAAACATCATGAGGAAACCTGCACACCAGAGAATTTTCTTGATTCTCTGCGTGTGTGTAGTCTGCCAATCCGCAAGCGTGGTGGACTATTGGCCTAACCCCTCTCATTCTGAGAGGAAACTCGAGCTCAGCAGTGAGCGGTTGATGACAAGTACCTATAGGTAGTAATGTTTTCACAAACAAAAAACAATTTAAACAAACTATGAAATCAAAGTCCACTCTTGTACCCCGTACCATTAAAATTTCAAAATACAAGGGTATTTATTAAAAATTATTAAAGTGAATAAATCTAACTAAATAAAAAGAAATAAATAAAATAAAAACCTAAGTTTTTGAGTTATATCAAGCTGGCGCCCATAGAGCTATGACATGACAATTGACAGCAAACGTCAAATCGATTACTGCATTGAAAACGTCATCTATCCGCCATTATTACCCTTAATAATGTTGCATTTCTTGGGAGATATTATTTCAAAAGAATTAAAGTAAATTCGTAGATTTGTTTAATCAAAAATAGTTAAAAAAAATATCTTCTTTTATTTCCGCCAGGGTACATTGACTGATCCTGGGCTCCATACAATTTTGGACCATCTCCTTTGGCGGTCGACTTCAGTCTCTACTTTCACTAGCCAAACTTTAATGAAACAACGAGAAAAGATTAAAACTTGTATATTGGTACTTCGTATATGTTTTTCATTTACAATTTCGAGTCGATAATAGTAATTGTAATGTCATTTTAAGATGTTTACATTAAATATAAAGTTAACAAAAAACGTAACGTACTCGCGATTTTTTTTTTATATTTAAATTATAACAAACCACTAGATAATATAATTATAGTCATAGTAATAGTATAAATAATTATTTATTATAGAATTAGTTAAACAGTATTGAACAAGTTCTCTAATTATTTTATTCTCGTCTATAGAATAATGTCACTATAGATTTTAAATCTATAAAAACAATTTATTTAAATTTTGAAACTTCTAATGGTTTAATATTTTAAATGTGAATTGGCGTTATACTTTTTACATTTTTATTTTTGAGATCTGTACAAAAACCTGTATAGCTTTTTTTTTGGAAAAATGTAGAGTATTCATGCATACTTAAAACTCGACACGTAGTCTACACGTCGCTTCTTTTTAGTGTGATTCTAATCTTAGTCGATACTAACGTTTTTGGGCCGGGTCATGTTTTAAGTATGTTTCATCTTAATAGGTACTATTTTTAATATGTATAATAAAAATTATTGCATTCAATTATTGTATTATTCTAAAAAAACGGAAAATGTATTCAAATGAAAAAAAAAAACATTTTTTTTCAATTCGAACACGTTTTCTAAATAAAAAATAATAGTTATGTAAAACCTACACAATTTGCAAGGGCTCAGTGCAAGATTGTGGGGTTCTAGATATATTAATTCAATTTATATTATGTTATATCATTACTCTGCATTTTCTATTCAAATAGCCAATATAAATATTTTGGCAGCGTAAATTAATTAATGAAGTGCAAAAATAATTTACAAAAGTGATTATTTTTTATAAATTAAAGCAATGAAATTTGCTAAGTTTACACCATTTCAATCACACACACTTTGGAAGACAATATATGAAATTTTTATCAAGGAGAAATGAATACAATTTAATTATTCTGAAATATTATGATAATGATATCTATTGCTTTTGAATTTATTTATTATTAAAATTCTAAGTATCTTTACAAGCTATATTATTAGAGCGATGGAGATGATTTTGTTAATTAAATTTCTAATTATTTCATAATAATAATAATTAATGAGGATACGCAAATACAAAGATCTAATTTACATTTATTTAGAATTAAGTAGTCGTTGTCATTTAAAATTTATAATTTAATTTAATATTATGTATTTAAATTCTAATAATATATTTAATTCAATATTTACAATTATTATTTTTTTGTAGGAGAGAAATTTATACAAACTATATTCAGTCAATAGGTACAATTTGATAAATATTTTTTTTTATTAATAAAATAAAATGTATTTCTAATCATAAGTTTGGTGAATATATAATTATTAATTTAATTGTTGATAATGGTTTTTTACAATTGTATGAATTACATAAGATTTTTTACTATTCACAATGGTTTTTACTAAATAAATAGGTACGCCTAAATTAATGCGTATACTTTTCTATATTACATAGATATATAATAAATCTAATAGAAAATACGCTATTATTATTATCATAAGATTAGATTAACGTGAGTTTGGTGTTCTTTTTTGGTATATTACATTACATAACTAAGCATTTTAAGTATCTAATAGTATTTTTTTCTACTTAATAATAATATAAATAAGATTTTTTTTTATATTTACAAAATATAGGATGAACACTCAACCAGCGTTTATTAAACTCAATTGTAGCAATTTTTATTAATATTACGCACATCAATTATAATATAATAGAAGAAAATTTAAATGTTTTTTTTTTCAGAAGTCATAACAGAAAAAATCACAACAGAATATACATATATTAGAAATAATGTTGCTATAAATTGAGCATTTTTTAATAATATTTATAATTTATAACACACGATAAACATGTTTTTTGGAATTACTGAGTTTTTTATTGAAAAAAATTACTATATTGGATGTGCGTAAATCTTAAAATTGCTTAAACATTTAACGAACAAAATTAATAATAATATTTACAATAAAAAGATAAACTTGATACAGTAATTACAATAGTTATTGAAGTGCAATTATTTCTCAATGTGCTATAAAATAGGCACGGAGCACAGTCAATAGTCATGTTATTAATTAAAAAAAATATTTTTTTTTATATTCTAAAGAGGGCTCTGAGTATGTTGAAAATTTCGATTTTTTTTTTATTCAATATGTTATTTAATTAATTACTTTTAAAAATTCTTTTTATGTTAATATTTGGTAATAAAATTGTTTATTTGGTATTGAATACAAAAAAAATTTATAAAAAAAAAATCAAGCAGCTAAAGTTTCAAACATACTCAGCCCTTTTCCTCAACACCATATCTTTACAATGATTGCAATAAATGACAATGAATACATGATTTGGTAACATTCATTTTCGACTCCGACGTAAAAGAAGACATGTATTATAAGACTAGCTGACGTCCCGCGGTTTCACCCGCGTGGTTCCCGTTCCTGAAGCAATACGGGGATAATATATAGCCTGTGGCCTTTCTCGATAAATGAGCTATCTAAAACTGAAAGAATTTTTCAAATCAAACCAGTAGTTCCTGAGATTAGCGCGTTACCGCATAAACCGCGATACCGAATAAAGTTATGTATGTAATATTTCGTTGTGTATCCTAGAGACAACAAAATGAGACGCGGCAGGCCATCTAGAAGATAGGTAGATGATAGCAGGAACTTTGGAAAAGGAAAGCTTATGATCACGAGGCATGGAAGATTTTCGGGGAGGATTATGTCCCAAGGCAAGTCGATTTACCGGTATCGTATATTTTTATATTGTATACTTTTATATTAAGGTAAATTGTTAATAAAAGCTATTAATTTAACTCTTATGCCCGGTAAAAAATTGTTAATACTATGTAATATTTTGTTACGAAATTTGAGTCAAAAATGAATGTTACCGTGATTTAATACTATACAATTAGTTGTATAGAACGAATAGTAGGCATTACTTTGTACGTATATAAAGCGTTTAGTTACTACTGGTGAAAACCAAACCAAACCAAACCAAAACCCTTGGGGTAATTACAAAAATGGGAATTAACTGAAATTACCACATTTACTAAAATGGGAATTTTTTGGAATTACTACGAAAAGTTATATATATTCCTGGCTACATATCAGGGATATTCTTAATATTGCAAATCTATACTAATATAACTGACGCAGCGCGGTTTCAGCCGCGTGGTTCCCGTTCCTGTAGGAATACGGGGATAATATATAACCTATAGCCTTCCTCGATAAATGGGCTATTGAACACTGAAAGAATTTTTCAAATCGGACCAGTAGTTTCTAAGCTTAGCGCGTTCAAACAAATAAACTCTTCAGCTTTATAATATTATAGATCATAAAGAGAAAATATTTAATTATATGTTTGTATGGATTGAATAGGCACTGAAACTATTGAACTGATTTGAAAAATTATTTCATTGATGGGAAGCTACACTATAAGCTATATTTATCCCCGTATTCCTACGGGAAGAGGCACTAAATGGGTAAAACCACGCGGCGTCTACTAGTATCTAATAAAAGATCCAGTTTTTGATGTAGGAAGTATTATTTAAAAGGTTTTAAATATAAATTTTATTTGTCTTTATAGCTTCAGACATTATAGCATAAATACTGGTTGTATCTAGTAATTTTTAGTTTCGGAAAATACCCATTTTCGTAAATTCCCCAAAGTAAACAATCCTTTACTTAAAACAATAATAAAAAATATATTATTATTGTTAGAACACGCTTGTAATAACTGGCAATTTCATTTTATAGATATTAGAAAAAAAAATATATAATTGGGCGGTTCTCATAAATTGTAAAACTTTCAATATGACTTAACATAAATAGATGAGCGGTTAACAACATTGACCTATTATAATAAATAGATGCACAATCATGTAGAAAATTTCACTTAAAAACTGGCCAATTTCGCTTTGGCAATTTTAGAATTATTGGTAAAGAAAATTATACCTAAAGCCTTTAAATATAGTCCAATATTCAATAAAATCCCAAATTCAGAGTAAATTCAACCTTAAGGATTGAGTTTAAGGTTGAATTTGCAAATGCGACTACTTGAATTGAGTGCCACGAAGTTGTGTTTGGCACTCATTGAGTGGGGACGTTTTATGGTCGCTGATTGTGCATCCACTTTTTAATAGGAGATCGATGGTTAACAACTAAAATCTAACCTGAGTAAAAGTGAAAACACTCAATTTAATAAATATTTATTCGATCGTGTGTACTACAATAATTTTGGTATCAATTTGACAGTGTTAGGTGTTCATCAAAAACTAAAAACATTTTTCTGGGAAAACCGCCCGTCTTATTAGAAAGAGCTTTGAAATAACATTTTTACAGGTATTTTAGGTACAAGAGGAATTAGTATAGGCATGGTTATTATATTTTCGGAAATATGGTATAGACTCCGCGCCACGGAAGAAGTCCCGCTGTTAAAACTTGAACTAAAATTGACAGAGCATTACATAACAATGAGCGTCATTAAGGCATTAGCGCCGCGTCTACGGGACTTGTTTCGTGGCGCGGAGTATAGCTTTCCACGGCGTAGTAAAGTGACAGTTTAAAGGCGCTTGTGTGGGTAAATTAAAGAAATGTCATCAAAAATGCATTGTTAAGTTATTTGAAGTGACAAGAGGCGTGTCATATGGAAACACGTTTATTGAAACATTTTGCTAAGTATACACTTAGCCCTCATTCGCACGAGAGTTTTTTTAACGGACGTTAAGTAAGCGTTCAAATAATTTATAGTATGAAGTAAAATTTACTTGGAAATGCATTTCCAAGCATCGTTAGATGGGCCCCTTCCATACTAAAGAACGCAGAATTTTATGTCATTACCCAAAGACGTGACGCACATCTTATCTTAGTACGTAATAAGCGCATGCTGTGAGTAGACGTGGAATATTTACTGTTTTTTTTTTAATTTAATACCTTAATTATGCCTTCGTATTCATTTTGTAAGTGTGAAAACACAAGCCACGACATGAATAAAGAGAAATGTGTTACGAGTGATGACGTGCGTTACTCAATGTGCGAATCCAATGACAATTCCGCGACGCTTAGAGGCCCATCTAACGATCTACGATCGATGTTTCCAAGTATAATGAATATTCACACGACAGCGTTTTTAAAACACGACGTTTTTTTTTCGAGCAGTGTTGCATTATCAATTTTAGACGTTGGAAATACTAGTAAACCATTAATTAAATTAAGAACCTTAATATACATATACAAACATTGGGTTTTAACGTACTCGTATCGCTTTTTTTAACTCTCTTACGAAAGAGGACTTATAGATAAGTGATAATTTTTAAATAATACTTAAACATTATTTAACGACAAAAGAAGCCTGTGTTATGGGTACAAAAACAGCAGATTTTATCATATATGTTTATAAAATACACATCAATACGTAATGTATCAGTACAGACAGATACTGGAAACACACCCATGCTCAATACACACATATTTTCCAGTGGGAGTCGAACCCACTACCGTGGATGCAGAAAGCAGGGTCACTACCCTCTGAGTCACGCGGCTGCCGAGAATTAATTATTTAGAATGATACGGTATGCGTGTGTTATTGACACCCGTTTATCGAAAAATGTTGTTTAACACACCGATTACTTACGATGGTAATAATTAAAAAAAAAAAACACGCACACACATTACCATGCCTGTCTGTGCACTTTACTACGACATCCAAAGCAAAACCATATTCCTAAAATAGAACATCTTTACATTGTTTAGGATATATTAAAACTATTTTATAGAAATTTATAAATATCATAAAACTTTATATTACAATTTTTTCAAATCCATTAGTGTTTGCAGTATATTTTTTTTTATTTAATTATTATTTTTACACAATGATACCAACTACCCTCATTCCTTTACAAGTATTGTTTTTTTTTTACATAAAATGAGTCGTGGTTTAGTAATTTTTGAAAATTTTCTTTGCCAAAAACAGTAATAGTGGTTACAATAGATTTATTAAAATAGTGTGTCACGAGTATGTCTCTATGACCGATATTTACCTAAATGGCAAAAAAATTTCTTAATTTTGGTGGAAATTTTCAATAGAGATATAATCACTGAATTTTCTTTTTTCATTTCCGTGTAGACCAGCTGAAGTATAATCCACCAATCTATTAAATATTTTTTATCAAATTAAATATTTTTTTTTAACACAAAGATAAAAAAAAAATTTTTTTTGATCGAAATTACAAAATTAAAAAATTACCAGATTAAAAAGCAAGCATTGTCATGTTCTGGTAAATTTTTAATTTTGTGATTTCGATCAAAATTTTTTTTCAGCTTTGTGTAATATATAAGAAATTACGTTAACTACAAATACATAAAAAATCAATATTTAAAACATTTGTCTCTCTGGTAAATTCTATTTTAAGACAATTTCAGAGAAAGAAAAGAACTTCTCCAACTCATCCAATTTTCATTTTTAAAAAATCCATGTAACCACTTACACATCACGGAAAATCGCGGAAAATATTTTCGAGAGTAGAATTTTGGTAAAATATTGTCTAAACCTATAGCCAAGTATTTACTGCAGATTTTAAAACACTTTTGGTAAAAACTTAATAAATGTTCACATAACAATAACAAAGTTTTTTAAACTTATTGTTTTGGGCACAGACCAGACATCGCTAAAAGCTAACACTTTGTGGTTTTGGGAGTAGGTATATACCTTAACATATTAAAATATCAGATCTGTAACTTATACACAAATGTACAAAATATACAAACAATTACTCGAACGTTTTAAATATTAATTAAAAAATATTGTTGATAATAAACTAAACTAAATTTAAGTTTACCAGTACTTTTGTTTATAAGGAAGTAATCTTTCGTGATAGCCCAGTGGATATGACCTCTGCCTCCGATTCCGGAGGGTGTGGGTTCGAATCCGGTCCGGGGCCGGGCCAACTTTTCAGTTGTGTGCATTTTATGAAATCAAATATCACGTGTCTCAATCGGTGAAGGAAAACATCGTGAGGAAACCTGCATACTCTCATTCTGAGAGGAGACTCGAGCTCAGCAGTGAGCCGAATATGGGTTGATGACGATTTATTCAGTTCTCATTTATAAAAAAAATATTGTTTTCTAGTCTGCATTGTTACGTTTTGCACAAAGAAAAATTAAATTTAGTTTAGTTTATTCAATTTCACAAACAACATCAACTTATATAGCTTGGCAACTTCGTTCGTAACACTCCCGTGTTAGTGGGCGAGGGGCGTGTAGCGATGAATGAAAAACCCACGACTGATGCACGTCACTTCCCGCACGCATGATTTTACACTCGCAATCTTTCCCCCCGTCGCCCGCACATCATGGGAGTGTCATCCACGAACTTGTCAGACTAAAGTACTATTTCGGTACAAAATAGATTAACTGCATTATAATACAACGCCTTTGCACGCGACGACATTTTGAATAGCGACAATCGCGTCTTATAGCGACTTAACGACATTTGTAGAAATACGATTGAAAATCCTAGCGATTACTTTTTTTTAATTTACTTAGTAAACCGATTTCTTTGCAAATAAATATTTTTTGACGACAATATTTTTTTTTCTTTTGACTGTGGTATCACCTAATTAATGTTAAGTAAGTCATATCATACTTTTAGTCAAAGATGCTAGATTTCACTTTAAAGAAGAATTACTTTAATTATGCCCTAGCCCCTCCTCAATCAGAGAAGGCCAGGTACAATTATACAAAAAATGTATGAAGAAGATTAATTAAGTTTGTTGATTTTATGATATAAAGGTCTTACAGAGCGACATAGTCCGCAATGGACCAAGCTCTTTTAAACAAAGATTAAAAAAAACATTACTTTATTGTGACACTTTCTATTAATATGCTTGCCGATACAGTAAATAGCTTGGCGGTACTAAATTGATGACAGGGCGGTATTTATGGATGTAAGCACTAATTTTGTACACTTTTCTATATTCTGTGGTTTTGAATAAAACAGCGCATTAGAGCCAAGCCAATTTAAAAAATTAAATTCCTAAATTAAACCAAGGAATTACAATTGAAAAGCTTAGAGTAAATTGAAATATTTTTTTATACACGTCAGTCGCACGACAAAAAAGTCGTCGTGTGCAAATGCTGTAAGAACTAAAATACAACTGTACGAATTAAATAAATTACAGTATAGTATCTACATGAGATAAATTAACTGTCCAGAGTGGCTTGCTTGCAAAGAGTCAGAGAAAAATTAACACATTATAAGCGTCAACACAATCACAGTGTAGGGAATCCAGTATGCGTAGTGTAAGAGATGGATGATTAACGCACATTGTAAAGACCTGGTACTGCCCGCTGTTGAGCCAACAATATCCGGTTGGCCACGCACCTGTAGCAGCACAGGTAAGCTAAACATCACTTGAACAGTATCCTCCGGAACGCCCTTCGGAAATCCTTATTGAATATCGTGTATATTACAGGATTTAGCACAGAGTTCATATAGCCCAACCAGAACGCTATAGCGAACGCGCTGCCCGGTATAACGCACCATCTACAGGCTGCTTTTAATATGTACAAAAAGAAAAATGGCAGCCAACACGCTATAAAACTACCCATAATTAAACCTAATATCAATGTCGCACGTTTCTCTTTTTTGCGTGCCAATCTTCTCTTCTCTCTCTCCGGGTCTCTGGGTTTGTGTTGTTTTGGTAAAGCGGGTTCTAATTCCGCTTTTGTGGGTTGCGTTTTCTCTTGTCTTCTGGATGAGTCACTCTTTTTACCGAATATGGGCTGACATATCCTTAGTTTTAGAGGTTTGACGACAGCGCATCGCGTCGCGACCCCGGAGTCGGAGGAAGAGGGTTCCAACTCTGATACCATGTCAGTGTCTATGGCCACGCTTTGGGCTCTATTTCTCTGCGATTGGAGAGCTAACTCTCCGTTGACGGAGAGTGTGGAACTTCTATACTGGCACGCGGCTAACGGGTTTCTCGTCACTTGAGCTGATGTTACCACCTGGAACAATTCAAATTTCAAATTAATTAAATTTTATATTTAAATCGATAATATTAACCCTGCAGATGCGTAGAGTTGTAAGTTAAATTGCCTAATTACATGTCCTTGGTGTAAGCTGTTGTAGTTATTTTATTTATTTAAGTTATTTGTGAAAAGTCTGCTCCGAATACAAGTTCAGACGAGAAGAGCCAGAATGGCACTTGACAGTTGTTATTTTCCAAAATTATATATTTTTATAATTAGTTTAAAGTTTTTTATTACAATTAAGATTTTAATACTTATTTACTATTGAAATTTAAACTATACTAATTATTTTTAAATTTGATATTCAGTTTGATGTGGGCAGTACACTATAAAATATCAAAATTACCATTTCATGATATGAGTAGGTATAAAAAAGTTACTTCTATTAAAAAGAGAAATACAAGATGCGCAGATAGATTTTCCGCTAAAATAAATCTTTCCATAGTGAAAATTTCGAGCGTATTTCACTGCAGGTGGAAAATTCGTTGAAATACGTTGAATAAATGCATTTTTCAATTTTCTACCGAACACAGAATCAGTAATAGCCGCATCCGGTCTCCGCGGCGGATATATCAGCATATCCGCTTTCAGAACTGAAATAATAATATTATGCTTTTGTTTTACTGATATGATCTGCTTACACTGTGTTTGTTTATTTGTTTATTTGTTGTTGAAACTGTTGAGTTTCTTGCCGGTATCTTCTCAGCAGAACCTGCCTTCCGAACCGGTGGTAGAATCTTTACAAATAGTCAACTGACGTATCAAAAGTGCTTGTAAACTGAGCCTACTTGAAATAAATAAATTTTGAATTTTGAATATTTGCAATTCCATGTTTTTCAATAGTGTTACTAGAAAATTCCTAAATTTATCTAGAATCTCATTCTAGAAAGTAAAAAGGTCCCTTCTGACTGAGTATCGTGACCACCACTTTTTAACTCAAAAGTTTAATTTTTAACTATCAGGGAACCATAAAACCATAATATTGTGGTTTTAATTTGAACTCGACATTTCTACGTCTTACCGAGATAAGAGGACTGACAAACACACAGAAAAACGGACAACACGAAAAAAAACGGAACCCTTGAGTTGACTCCGTTCCGTTTTTATCTTTTGAGTAACGGAACCCTAACAAATGTGAATAAATAATTTTAGATTCAAAGAAATAACAACATTACAGACAAGTTGTGTAATTCAGTCAAGTGTAATGCAATGTAAACTGTGTGCTTGTAAAGAAATGAAAATTGCAAGAAAATCATTTTCCCTCGGGCACGTAATGGATAGTGGAGACTCCCTTCCGTTATTTCAAACGTAGAACAATTAAAATGTTCCATCTTTGAAATTAAAATAAAACGCGCGATCCGGCCCGAGCGTTTAATGGAAATTAATGGAAAATGATATAATGCATTTCCCGGCGTAATGGAGTCTCTCAGTGAACAGATTTTAAAGGAAAGATTAAGGAAAGCTTTGCATTCGTTCTAAGCTTCCAGTTAGTTCTGTTATTGGAAATTTTAATGCGGAAAATGCGGATTTAGTTTTTCGTTTTAAAGCTCTCGGATTAAAGCTCTGCATGCCAAACAAACAAATTACTTCAAACGCATCCTACTAATATTATAAAGGCGGAAGTTTGTGTGTAAGTATGTTTGTTCCTCTTTAACGCTGCGGCTACTGAAGCGATTTGGCTGAAATTTGGAATGGAAATAGATTTTACTCTGGATTAACACATAGGCTACTTTTCATCCCGGAACAATCCATCTTTCCCGCGGGATTTGTAAAAATTTAATTCCACGCGGACGAAGTCGCGGGCGTCCGCTAGTTTACAATAAAATCTCGGTTTAAAGACTTATTTCTCCAAAAAGAACGTACTGTTCACTTAAGTTAGAGATAACATATCGTCATTTTTGCAGACAGCATGCATTATTGTAACAAAAATTTTTTCAATATTTTGTCTAAGTTTGTGAGGATGTAGGATTTAATCGATTTCTTGAATGCTTTTATGTTGTTCAACTCCTTAATGGAGTTTGGACAAATTAGTAGTTAATTGAATTAGAAAAAACTAATATTAGTTTTGGTATTTTTAAACATACACAATAATTTACATTACTACAAAAGAGTAGTCTATACAAATAAAAGAATCAAAACATGATTCGAGACTACAAAAGTCGAAAACACAAAAAATCAGTCAGCTTAGGATTTTATAATTTCTAATGCTAGCCACTCATCCGATAAACCCATATGCCTGCAGCGCTAACGGCTTGACGTCCGATAAAACTGATCGTGTGTTAGTCGCGATTTGCATGACACCATGCCGATTCCAACCAACACATGACTAGTTTTATCGGCTGTCAAGAAGTCATGTGAGCTTACTTGATCATTAATAGCTGACATTAATGACTCAGGTCTGGTTTGGTGGTAGGCATCGGCCTTGGCTAGTACCACCTTATTGGAAAACACGCACCTCAAAACGATGTTGAATAGAAACCATCAGATGTGTATTCAGAATAAAGTTGTACCTCTTCCATCTTAGACTACATCAAAATAAAAAACGGACTTCCCGGAATAGTTTACTCATCATCATTATTAACCCATATTCGGCTCACTACTGAGCTCGAGTTTCGTCTCAGAATGAGAGGGGTTAGGCCGATAGTCCACCCCAGTCCCAATTTAACAGACATCACACACGCAGAGAATTAAGACAATCTCTGGTATGCAGGTTTCCTCACGATGTTTTTCCTTCACCGTTTGAGACACGTGATGTTTAATTTTTTAAAATGCACAAAACTGAAAAGTTGGAGGTGCATGTCCCGGACCGGATTCAAGCCCATATTCTTCGGAATCTGAGGCAGAGGTAATTTCCACTGGGCTATCACGGCTCAATAGTTCATTATATAGATAAAAAAGTATTAGCTTTACCTTAAGCGTGTCTTTCCTCTCATCTGGAGCTGCGGCGATGTCGCCCGCCTCGCTGGTGGAGATGTCGGAGGCGAAGTCGCAGGTCACCGTGGGTATGGCAACCTGCTGGGTCTCTATTGTTGATATCTGACTCTCCCTGCACAACGGGGAATAATGTCACTGTGAGGGTATATAAACATTTTGTACTAAGACATAATTGGAACACATAGGAGGTATATTTATTTTACAAACATCCTGACAACCTTATAACTACAAGCCCGTGAACAAAAATTACCTGTGAAATGAACCAACGTGGATAACGCTTAGAAGGCTGTTACTATATCAGAAAATAACTCTGAGCACTATGCCGTCATTTCTGAGCGGTACAGTGGTGAGTACGCGAGTGAATGTAATTTCTCAGGTACAAATGATGAATTATAATTGTACGGCTTTGTTATAGCGTTAAAGAGGATTAAAAATAAATGTCGAAAATCCTAGTGCCGTACTAAAATGGTGGTGCAATTCATTTTGTATACATATACGGATACTTTACCCGTAAACGTCGTACATTTTTACAGCGCAGGAGTCGAAAGATAAGAGTCGCAAGCCTTACTTTTCACTCGCGTACTCACCTGTACCGCTCAGAAATGACGGCATAGTGCTCAGAGTTATTTTCTGATATAGTAACAGCCTTCTAAGCGTTATTCATGTGGTTTTAAGGGCTTGTAGTTTATTAGTTGTTTATTTAGTAAAGACGACTGTGACTTCGTCCGCCCTTAGACCTCTTTAATCCAGCCCTTACAGTAGTATCGCTGTAAAAATGGAGTAACTTCTCCCGTTTTCCCAACACTTCCCTTCACTGCTCTGCTCCTATTGATCGTAGCGTGATGAAAAGTATACTATAACATGCCCAGGAGTATGGAGAATAATTGTACCAAGTTTCGATAAAATCCGTCGAGTAGTTTTTGTTTCTTTAACAAACATACAGACAGACAGACAAAAAATTTACTGATTGCATTTTTAGCATCAGTATCGATCACTAATCACCCTCTGATAATTATTGTATATATTTCATATACAGAATTAACTTCTCTATAATATAAGTATAGATTAGTTAATATCGACCTTATTTATCCGAATGTCTCAAAAAATCAATTTATTCAAACCTATTCATCATCTCCATAAGGAGTTTGCACCGTGGATTTTTTTTTAATTTTTTTTTTTAATTTTTTTTTTTAATTTAATTTTATTTAATTTTTTTTTATTCTTTACAAGTTAGCCCTTGACTGCAATCTCACCTGATGGTAAGTGACGATGCAATCTAAGATGGAAGCGGGCTAACTTGTTAGGAGGAGGATGAAAATCCACACCCCTTTCGGTTTCTACACGACATCGTATCGGAACGCTAAATCGCTTGGCGGTACGTCTTAGTCAGTAAGGTGGTAACTACCACCGGCCGAAGCCTCCCACCAGCCAAAATGCTATGGGAAAAAGTGGATGCTATGGGAGGCGCAAAGAATAAAGACGTACCTTGACATGGGTCTACGTCGAGTTTATTTGGCCACCTGTTGCTATTGATATTTGTCTCAGCATACAACATACAATAACGTTATTGTGGCATTACCGTGGATAGAGAAACATTTTAGTGATAGATAGGACATTAAGAACAACTTGAACTAAACTTTTCTGATAGAGTCCTTCCTAGGAAGTAATAATACTAAAACTACTACTTATTAAAAATAATTACAACATAAATGAAATAAAATCGTCAGTGTATGCTCCAAGTATCCTGAAAACCCTATTCTAAAATATTGGCTTACCGAGCATCGCGACAGGAACAAGAAATAAAAAAAATGGTTGCTTTCAGAAATGTCTATAGATTTATTATTTAATTGTCATATTTAATTATTATCTGTACTTATTTATGTATATTTTAAATATAACCTGAAGTAAATAAATTATTATTTTTTCTCTCATTTATTTATTACTTCTTTTTTTTTTTAATTTTTAACAATATAAATATAAAATACAAAACATTATTAAAAACTTATAAAAAAAAATTTCACCCTCCCGCTGCGGGACATTTGAGTGTCCAAGCAACCGGTGGTCAGGGCTCCAGAGTGAGGAACCTCCTCACAATACGCGCCGTCTCAAGAATCACTGCCTTTTGTATCCGACTCTTGATCCAACAGTTAAGCGAAAGCTTTTTAAGGTGTTGGTCGTAGCTTTTCGCTATAAGACCATTGACTGAAACAACTATCGGAACAATAATAGTTGACTCAACATTCCACATGGCGGTAATCTCGTGAGCAAGGTCCAAGTATTTTGATACGTTTTCCTTTTCGGCTTTAACCAGATTATCGTCATGCGGAACAGTAATATCAACAACTATTGCACGACGCACTGACCGATCGACTAGCACTATATCAGGTCTATTGGCTACAATACCTGTCAGTGATAATCGTTCGGTCCCAGTAGAGCAATGCACTGCTATTTTCAAGAACTGACGCTGGGTCGTACCTATAGTAAGGCATCTCAAAATCGATAAGGCCATAATGATTATTACTATTATAATTATTATTATAAACTAAATAAAACTAAATATAGACCTAGTAACGTGGCAAACTCCGTTTTTTCGGTTTCAAGAGTATTGACTACGAATTCTAAATTTGTAATTACTGAAGCGTCATGGTAATTGATTAGATTTGGTAGATTAGATAATTGGAAGAATAAGTAAAAGGATATGTATTTTTTTCGTTTTCAGCGGTAGGGAGGAAAAGTAGCATTGCTTTTCCATGTTAAAGGGTTGATATAATTTCAAGAACAAGTATATGAGGATTATTTTAACTGTCATTAAATCTTCAGGTTTAAAGAACGCATGTTTAACCATTTCCGGATTTGCAGAGTATGTTCTGAGAATGACCTTTGATATATTGCTCTGTTATAGGTGACGGTTTGTCACTTAATTAAAATCTGCTTGCTCCAATAACTATTACTATATAAAACAAAACTCAACTTAATAATCCTCAAGTGCAATTTTATGACACGATTTAATTTCATTGTGACAGAAAAGTTTGCTATATTTTTACATGCAATTTTTTTATTATGTATTATGAGTTCAATGTTTCGGTGTTTGAATAGTTTTAATATCAAAATGTGCACCATATTCAGGAAAATAAAGACTGATTTGATTCAGAGCGAAAAACTGAAATATTGCTTCATATAAATAAACAAAAAAGGTACTTAAATTATTAAGGCATAAAGTACAATGTAAGATGTATTCCTTATTTAAATTAAGCCAACTTACGACGAATGAATTTATGTTTTTTTTGTATTTATATTAAATGTAACATCAAACGGCGTCTCTACGTTTCAAATCATTATCTTTGGTTAGCAGTAGAGGCTGTGTATTTGATGTCTGGGCGAACGATTGAGCTATGCAAATAAATAGAAACTGTTGTTGGAAATTAATATACCGAACATTGTATTTGTTTGTTTAACAAGGGAGGGATCATTTTATATGCCTTTGAGAATATAAATGTTATGAAATTATAACAGTGTTTTGTACAAATATATACCGTATTTTCAGAAGGCCTTCTTACAGTTAGAGTGCTATGATTCGAAATGTTTTTACATTATTTATTATCATTATCAACCCATATTCGGCTCACTGCTGAGCTCGAGTCTCCTCTAAAAATGAGAGGGGTTAGGCCAATAGTCCACCACGCTGGCCCAATGCGGATTGGCAGACTTGACACACGCAGAGAATTAAGAAAATTCTCTGGTATGCAGGTTTCCTTACGATGTTTTCCTTCACCGTTTGAGACACGTGATATTTAATTTCTTAAAATGCACACAACTGAAATGTTTTTACGTGTATATAATATTTTTAGATAGATTTTTTTTTAATTTAAATAATTTAAATTTGATGGTAAGTGTAGATGTGGCCCAAGGTGGAACGCATTTGAAAGAATGCTTATTAAGTTTTAAAAATACCCAAGTTCTCCACAGAATAGAGAGTGATAAAGAATTTTTACAAGCCGCGTGGTGAAGCCAGTGAAACCCATAAAAAAGAACCATCACACGTTTCTTATTGACATCCGATTAATGTTGCTATCTTCCCTATACAACTTTTTACATTTGTATTTCAAGATTTAACACTAACAACAATTACGTAAATTAATATCGTATTAGACTTTTATTATCATAATCAATATCTAGCTATAAAAAATAATCAATCTTATTTTTTTAGATTATGTGTGTCGAAACGCCTGTTTTAAATTATGAAGCAATCACGCAGTTGCATGTCAGACTAAAGGCTCTGGACAGGGGCTATTCGTATTTTTTGCAAGTCATAAATTGTTAGCCATTCTGGCATATTAACTGGGCACTGTTAGACGCGTCTCTGTTTTTGTTACTTATATGTAATTACCACCAATAAAGTTAAGTTCAAGACGCCATTTTTCTTGAATTATATCGGAAATTACAGATGCGACGGTTCGTGTCCTTACTCTACTCGACTCTTTCTGATTCGAGAATATATTATTTTTTCAACTAGTATTTGGAATGCCTGCATCCCTGCCGTGTTCTGTGCGCTCAATCTGCCTATTTTTCGTTAATCTGTACTATACATAGTAGTAGTTGTTGTTACTCAAAGAAAAATCTTAAGTTTATGACAGGGGGTCTCCAACCGCAATTTTTTTTCTATTGTTCATACTTTGGCAGGTTGTAATTATTCTGTTTATTTATCTTACCTATTATTATTAGAATTGGCAGCGTCTACACCGGGGGGCATAGACAAGGACGATGACGTAGGCATCGGCCGCGTGCCTTTCGGCGCGTTTGAGAAGCTCGTTTGTTGTTCATTCTGAAACAAAAACTGTATTTAATGCTGGCACAACTTATGCCTGAAATTAATAATGTATCTCAAATCTAAAGGTCGTAGCTCATTAGAGCCACTCGGGACTCGACCCGCACCGCCTCGTCGCTAGGCGTTTACTCGCTACGATTGGTAGACCACGTGGTTAACGAATTTCCGAGTAGTATTTCACGCGACAATCATCATTAACCCATATTCGGCTCACTGCTGAGCTCGAGTCTCCTCAGAATGAGAGCGTTTAGGCCAATAGTCCACCACGCTGGCCCAATGCGGATTACAGACTTCACACACGCAGAGAATTAAGAAATTCTCTGGTATGCAGGTTTCCTCACGATGTTTTCCTTCACCGTTTGAGACACGTGTTAATTTCCTAAAATGCACACAACTGAAAAGTTGGAGGTGCATGCCTCGGACCGGATTCGAACATCCTCCGGCATCGGAGGCAGAGGTCATATCCACTGGGCTATCACGAATTCCAATGCTATGCTAAGTGCATGAATGCTACATAAATGAATGTTGACTCACTGGTCTGGGTCTAGATAAATGGAGAAGGATGGAGGAGGCTTATGCCCAAAAATGGGCGTTCCAATAATAATTAATTGACAGCAAGCAGTGACGTAAACTTATAGAACTAATTTTCTTTGACTAAATTGGACTAAACAAATACTTACTAACAACGACGAAGAACTTATCTGACATAAAACATCTATAAAAATTTTATTTAGAATTGACATGTTTGTCTAAAAGAATAATATTAGATTTATGATGAATATTGTTTTTGAAATTACTTGTATATTATTGGAAATAAAGGCTTTATTATTATTTATTATTATTATTATTATTATTATCACGAATTCCAATGCTATGCTAAGTGCATGAATGCTACATAAATGAATGTAGACTCACTGGTCTGGGTCTGGGGTTCTTCCTGATGCCTCTCCGCGCCCGTGCCTTGGCGGCGAAGTATATCCGGATGTAGACGAACACCATGATGCAGGACGGGATGTAGAAGCTGCCCAGCGCGGAGTACACCACGTACCCGATGTCATCCGACACCTGCAACAATTGACAAAGTATTACTTTTTAACTCTCATTTATTTATTGATCTGAAACATCTATAGCCGCCTCAGACCAATTATAGAAGGACCTATATCGCACTCATAGTCACGAACAAAATTGTCTGTCATTTTCTGAAAAAAACAAGCTCAGATTTGGTGTATATCTTATACTAAACTAGAAGTTTTTGCCCGTTTTTAAACAATTCAATTACACAAAAAGGTATTTTTACGGAGCTCATTAACCGACGAACACGATTACAACTATTTAACATAGATTCTATAGAGACAGTTTTTATAATCGCATTAGATCGTTGATCATATACTTTGACAGAAAAGTGACGTCTAGCGAGGCAGGTCCTATACAATAATTGGTCTGAGATAGCCGCACGTAAAACCGATTTCTTTTTTGTCGTTACACCCTTGACAGAGTGGTCGTGGTCGTTATTTTAGTGTGGTGGCAAGCCTCCTATCCGTCGCCATTTCTCCCGTAGTGTGTCTCTCCTAGCACATTCGTGGAGCGATCCATGGAGAGCGGTTTTCACTTGGTCAGTCCAGCGCATTGGTGACCTGCCACGTGCTCTTGTGCCTTCCACCTTTCCTTGCACCACAAGTCTCTATGGACGTGTCATCTCTTCGTGTGATATGACCAAAGAAAGTCAGTATGCGACATTGGATTATGGAAGAAAGGCGTTTGATGCCCAGTTCTTGGAGGATTAAAATGTTGGATCGGAAATGTGTCCAGGATATGCCAAGCATTCTTCTCCAGCAATACATTTCTAGAGCGTCTATATAATGATGACGCCACGCTATATGATGGTATATATATGCAGTCTATATGCAGTAATGTGTACGGTGTGGCGACGCGTCGCCATGCGCTATTTCATTTGATCATTATGACATATTTAGTTCCTATCACAATCTGTTATTTTCTGCATATTATCTTTTACAAAATAATATCGATGTTTCACATCTGCCGGTCGTCCTGTGACGGCTTACATTTTTTGTACTGGATTAACACAGCTACTTTTCATCCGGGAAAAGTCCATGGTTTCCGCGGGATTTGTGAAAAGCTGAATCCCATGCGGACGAATTTGCGGCCGCTAGTTACAAATAAAAACAAACATTAGGTACCAACATAATTGAAAGCTCTTCTTTAAAATTTTTCATAGCGAAACGGCTGACAGTTTGTTTTTTCCAAATTGCCATTTTTCACACCATTGGTTTTTTAATTAACATACGCATACTGTAGGAGGGTAGACGGCTCTATCGTCATGAAGCATGTCATTTTCGCTCCAAAACACGCCACTGGGGAGTTTCGCACGTCATACCTCCTTTTTTGAATTGACTACAAAAGAGGCAGGCTGTTTTTCTCTTTTTAAATTTTTGCTTTTTATTTTTTTTTGCTACCAGCAGCTTGCGGTTTCGTGCGTGAAATTTTTCTTACTTTTTGAGTTTTACGAAATATACTCAGAGGCACAATTATCCGCCCATTTTAGTATACTCTCGTCATTAAGTGGGCAGATAGTTGTGCCTCTGAGTATATATCTTGTAGGATTTTGTTGTTTAGCTTTGCTGATTAAGTACTATCGCCAGGATTTTGCTGGTTTCTGCCGTCAATGAGAATAGGGTAGTTGACTTATATCAAATTCGATATTTAAACATTATTAATGTCATATAGTACATGGATTAACGGTCCGAAATATATCGATATCAGTTAATAAAAGTTAAGGATTTCTTATGAACCATAATTTAATTTTTAAATTAATTTTTTATAAACTTTCCAAACGTCAAAAACTTTGTGACGACACAAAATGTTACACCAAGTAACATTGTGACGACACAAAATGTTACACCAAGTAACATTGTGACGACACAAAATGTTACACCAAGTAACATTGTGACGACACAAAATGTTACACCAAGTAACATTGTGACGACACAAAATGTTACACCAAGTAACATTGTGACGACACAAAATGTTACACCAAGTAACATTGTGACGTCACAAAATGGACGACAGCATTTCTGACGTTTGGAAAATTTGAAAAATACTAAATTGTTCATTATCGTTCTGCTAAATTGAAAAAAATATATCAAATTTTTTTGAGACGTGATTACATAAAATTTTGATTTTTAAATACTTTTTTGACAATACGAGCCAAGACGCTTGTTAGCCATGATAGTCTATATTTCAACTTTTTCATGACGTCACGTTAACAAAACGTTAACGTTTGACAAAAATATTCGTTAACAATTAATTTGACATATGTTAGTAATATTAGTTAGTATGTTCATTTTTAAATAGATATGGACCCCTGAAAGGGTAAAGGCCTCCTCCATCTTCTTCCACCACTCCCTGTCTTTGCCAGATTTCATCCATTCGTTTCCGGCTATCTGAGTGCCCAGCCCACCGTCTGATTGGTTTTCCAACATTTCTTTTTCACAATGGACCTTTCCAACGTGTTGTTTCAATAGTCCATCTTTTGTCCACTTAAGAACATTTAAATAACTGTCAACTAGCCTATTCCTGTGTTCCAGTCTGATGATTGTAGTTGCCAGTGTCTGTAATACATGAGGATAAACACCTTCGTCTCAGATTGATGGACAAAGGACGGGTGTTTCTTTCATGCCTAGGACCCGTTGCTCTATTTAGGTATCAATTTGGTCTGTAAATAGGAGTTGATTTCAGAACCGAGGTCGAACTTAAGACCTTTTGGGCTTCTCCTGTAATCCTGTAACCATGGAGCTTTTAAGGTAAGTGTAAAAAGGTGCTATAATACTAAGTGCGTAAAAGGTTTTCAGCGGCAACCATAAAATTGTGAAGGTACAGTAATGGATTTCACCGTTCAGTTTTAGTGTTTTTAATAACTTTATAACTTTGCATAAGTTAAGAGATTAATTATGTATTTTTTTTGAAAATATAATAGGCAATGGGCCGAGCACATAGTTCGAAGAGCCGATGTACTTTGGGGTCCCAAGGTGCTGGATGGCGACTCTGGAAAGCGCAGTGTTGATGGACCCCCCACTAGGTGGATCGAAGACATCAAGCGGGTTGCAGGGAGCCGCTGGATGCTGGCGGTTCGAGATTGTTATGTTTGGAGGTCCATCCAAGAGGTCTATGTCCAGCAGTGGACGTCTATCGGCTGTTAATAATATAAAAAATTAAGTAATCGCTTCACGAGTTTGTACGCTTTTAAATTAATATCCACCAGTTAAGTATGTGCTTAAAATGCACATACTTAACTGGTGAGGTGCATGCCCCGGACTGGATTCAAACCTACACCCTCCGGAATGCCTCCAACTCCAGAAGGTGTAGGTCATATCCACGATTACATTTAATGACAATTAATATATATAAAATCTAATTAAGTAGCTTAATATTATCATTATTAAAAAAATATGCTTATTACAAAAAAAATATATATTTTACATCCAAATCTCAAATGAATACTTATTCCGTGGGTCGCTCAAATTCGCCTTTTAATTATTTTGAAGTGTCAGGAGTTGAGTGGCAAGTATTAAAATGAAAATCATAAAAATATCTGAAGCTTTTAATTAACATTAAATTTTTATGGTTTAATATAATGCGCTTAATTTTAGAACTTTTGGCGTAAAAACGACCTATTAATTATGAAACTTGGAAGTTTTGATATTTTCACTTGGGATTACGTATTTCTATGTTTTTGTTTCTACTGTAAAGCATATTTTGTTGTTTAAGTACAGGCAGACACTAGTATGAAATAGCAGGAGCGTCGACAAAACAAATACATATAATTTATACATTGTCATCTGTAGGTATTCAAGCACAAAAGCATGCTACTATTTAGCAGTTGCTACTTATTAGCATGTGTATCGCAACATTGATAATAATGAGCATAATTATTTCGAGCTTGCTCAAGAATCAACAGTCTTTTACAGCAATAGAAGCTTATTATTATAATTTTAGAGCATGTTTAACGGTACCTTAACGGATTTTTTTTGAAACGGGTTTCGATGTCATACGCCACCTCCTTTGGCACATTTAATATAATAAAAACGTGTATCTGTTATGCTGACATTCCTATAATCTATACTTTTACTACAATATATTACAGAGGTAAAGTTTGTGTTGTAATCTCTGGAAACCGACCTTGAAAATCATATTACCAGAAAGCCAGATTAAGTGTCATGGACTATATTTTATCCCAGAACTCTGACAGAAACGGAAACTACGCAGAGGAAACCGCTAGGTCAGCGTCAACTAGTATCAAATAAAAGTGTTTAATAAATAAACTTTGTTTGTGTGTTTGTTACGAATTCAATACTACTGAACCTATTTTTTAAAAATTCTTTCACCTATGGATAGCGAGTTAGACTATCATTAGATACATTATCAGCGAGTTAGTATCATTAGATTTTAATAATTTTCTTTTCACTACTCTTGTTCAAAAACACTGTCATATTACCACTCCACAGCGGGACTAAACATGCATTCCAGACTCTGGGACTAAAGTAATTTTGTTTTTTTTTAATTTTTGTCTGTTACTATAAAACCAAAAAGGTTTAATTCGTAAATAATTTAATCATACTAAAATAATGACCTCTATAAAACGAAGGAGGTTTTGGTAAATAGAATCATCATAGGTCGGTACGAGTAGGTATGTAAAGCGCTGGTTGTTTGATAAAAATTTGATATTGGTATTGGTAGTAAGCACCGGATGACATTTGTTACATAGAATCTCAATTTCGTATATGTCAACTTACATACGTCAGAGTTAGTGAATAAGCCTGCTGAGGGTATAGTGGCAATTTGATACTGTTACTGTCACGTAACGTAAACGCGAATTTCTAAGGAATTGAAACAGCGCCATCTACTGGCACTACTGAACAACTGTTTCAATTCCATATAAATTTGCGTAAACGTCAACGTGATAGTAACAGTAATTACTATATTTTATTTAGTAATAATTGAAAATATTGAAAACTCCTACTAGGCACACAGATCAGTTAGTTACATAGTTAGTTAGTATCTGTCAAGATGTACAGAGATGGGAATATTTCGACAGCGAGCCGTGGTACAAACAACTCATAGAATTCTATTAAGCAGACCAAATTGGGTGTGACGTGAAGTGCCAAAGCGGACGGTTAATGAAAACTGGGAACATAAAGATTGTTGCACTGTGAAAGCGAAGCGATGCTAATGAGCCATTTTCCTCTAAAGGTGTTGAAAAAATCCGCTAGAAACAGCACCGGGGGGAAGTATAAATACACAAAATAACCGTGCAATTATAGTAAGCGACACTTTAAATATATTAGTTATCAAATTTTAGTACAAGTAACAATTTCATAGGGTAAAATTTTATAATTAGTTTTTCTACCGATAAAATTTTAGTGTAACCGACAGTAACATCTTTTTCATTATCATTATCAACCAATATTCGGCTCACTGCTGAGCTCGAGTCTCCTTTCAGAATGAGAGGGGTTAGGCCAATAGCCCAATCTACCACGCTAGCCTAATGCGGATTGGCAGACTTCACACACGCAGAGAATTAAATAAATTCTCTGGTATGCAAGTTTCCTCACGATGTTTTCCTTCGCGGTTTGAGACACGTGATATTTAATATCTTAAAACGCACGCAACTCAAAAGTTGGAGGTGCATGCCCCGGATCGAAATCGAACCCACACCCTCCGGAATCGGAAGCAAAGGTCATATTCATCGGGCTATCACGGCTCTCAAGCGTAGTAACGACCCATAACATATAAAAGCTATCGCTTCAATATTATATCTCCCAATACTCGTATGGCATAAGAAATGCTTTTCGATTTTACGTTGCGACACAATATGAACTTTACTGCAAAGAAATAGAGTCGAGTTTTGTTTGTGTTTACAAAAGGGATATTTTCGTTCAACGATCTGAAAAGGGTAGTAAGTGAAAACGTGACTGCTGCAGCTCCGAATTACTGTGAGAGTGTTATGAGGGTGCATTACTTTGGATTAGTGTCAGAGGAGTTCAAGGTTCGACTCTAGGGTCAACAAAAATCGACCAAGAGTAGTTTTAGCTGGTCAAGTTCGACGGCCTCCGTGGCGCAGTAGATTTCCAAAATGGAGGTCTTGGGTTTGATCCCCGGCTGGGTCGATTGAGATTTTCTTAACTGGTCTAGGTCCAGCAATTGTATATGCAATGCAATGCAATATGCATGCCTTTTGTAAGTTGTAATTATGATCTTCATAATTGGTACGGTATTCCAGATATATATTTTACAGAAAAAGTCTATTTAAAATTTATTCATTACTAGCTGACGCCGCGCGGTTTCACCCGCGTGGTTCCCGTAGGAATACGGGGATAATATATAGCCTACAGTCTTCCTCGATCAATGGGCTATCTAACACTGAAACAATTTTTAAAATTGGACCAGTAGTTCCTGAGATTAGCGCGTTCAATCAAACAAACTCTTCAGCTTTATAGTATAAATAAAAAGATTTTTTTCTCAAAATATATTTTCACCAGCTTTCTACATATCAGCGTCACTAAACATCAGGTGAGCTGTTTGATCCCTCGAATGCGCTTGTGGTTGAAGAGAAAAAAAAAAACAAATTGGACAGATATTAATCGTTGTCGTACATCTCTTGGCTCAATTTTAACCTTTTTACTCGCACTAGTGATGTTCGCACTCTACGATTGAGTGTTACAAATAAGTGGAAGTTTGTTTTGTTTTTAAAAATTATGATGATGATCAAATGTACCTACATTTCGTCATTATCATGACTTTTATACATAGTACACCTTATACAAAGATATGTAATATTATAATATATTTTCTACTTTTTTTATTAAAAAACAGAATTGAATTCATCATCATAATCATTATCAACCCATTCGGCTCACTATTGACTTCGAGTCTCCTCTCAGATTGAGAAGAGTTAGACCAAATAATCCACCACGCTGGCAAAATACGGATTGGCAGACTTCACACACGCAAAGAATTAAGAAAATTCTCATTCTTCTTTTTTATTCTTTACAAGTTAGCTCTTGACTACAATCTAACTTGATGGTAAGTGATGATGCAATCTAAGATGGAAGCGGGGTAACTTGTTTCTACACAACATGGTACCGGAACGCTACGAGTAAATCGCTTTGCGGCACATCTTTGCCGGTAGGGTGGTAACTAACCAAGGCCGAAGCCCATTAGCCACACCTGAACCAATAAGGGAAACCTCAATCGGCCCAGCCGGGGATCGAACATCGAACAAGTTCACTGCGCCACGGATGCCGGCAAAATTTATCATCAGTTGTCATATTCTATCGATATTAACTAAACAAGTTTTATCGTATCTCAACATCCCTAGCCCACGCCACGACTAGAGCAATTTGTTTGTCGAATGTGTTTGTTTGCGCGTACAGCGCCGCGCTTTTCATGAAAATATGAGCTTCTCGAATTTTCTTTTTCGCCCGCGAGCCGCATAGATTACCGCTGAGAGCGGTGTAATGCATGTGACATTCATTTTAGAGATTTATGCGTCACAGCTTGACAAGCATACCGATGGGAAACCATTGGGTGTGTATGTCATGTAAATGGACTGGCCTTACTCTTAGTTATACTATCATGCAGTGGCGTAGCGTGCCTTGGAGGGCCTTGTATCAAACAAAATTGGGGCCCCAAATGAAGGGTAGCGAAAAAGAATTACTAGCTTACACAGATTAATCAATAATATACAGATGGAGCGTACGGAACACGACGGTGTCGTAGCCGCTCCAAATACAAAATTCTAAAAGTAATACATTCTCGAGTCAGTACGATACGAACTGTCGCATCAGTAATTTTCAAAATTATTCAAGAAAAATGGCGTCTTATGTTTTTGAATATTTTAAAATCTGTTTAAATAAACTAAAGATGGGGTTTTTTTTATAAGTTATTATTGATTATTATATTAATTTACGTAATTGTTGTAAGTGTTAAATTTTGAAATACAAATTATGAAAAAAGTTTGTATATGCGGTTGTCAACGAGACGCGTGACGTTTGTTATTTTTTATGGGTTTCACCGGCTTTACACGTTAACTGTTTGGAAACCAATGTGCACGGGCGTGAATGTAATGAAAATGGACTGGTATTAATAATTAAAAGTATCCAAAATACACCCAACAAGATGCAAGAATGTATAAACGGGTCGTGAGCAAACAAACCTATCCTTTCTTTTTTTTTAAAAGAATATTTGCTAATCTTTCATAGAGTGGGCACGACAAAAATCCAGCGGGCGTAGATCGAACCACCACCACCACACTCTTGGTGATGAAAACTGTTAGGTTTCCGTAGAATATGTCTACTAATTAACTGTTATATGTACTTTCAATTTTAAAAGTGTTATTTTTGATTCTTATTTAATAAAAAGATGGTAAATTGATGCCGACCAATCAGTGAGCTCGAGCAATCGCAGGCGTCGACCAATCATGGCCGACCAACTGGGGGAAAAGGTCGGTAGGGGGGTACGACGATTGCGGTCGGGTCGAGCATTCAGTCTTGAGATTTTGCAGTGATTACTAGAAAAGTGTTATTAAGTTAAGAAAAGTGAATAAATAGTGTATTTGTTATTGTGCGCTACGACGTTTTACTTCCACACTGGCCCGAACCTTACAGAACGGTCTCTTTAACGTTGAGCTATTGGGTTTCTGAAGGTTGGAGTCTCCTGACGATGCAGTCGTTGGTATTGAGCGGCCTAAGAACAAGCTTAAAAAGCGTTAAGCGAAGCGTTAGCGTTTGTAGAAAGAGAATTGATATGTATCTTGGCCCTGAGCTGTTGTTGTAGCTAACGAGACATCTCGCATGTTCTACTAAGTAATATAAATGATGGCGACTCAGAATTGAGGTAATGAATCACAATCCTGTAAAATAATTAATTTTATCCGTTGCAGGTGCGGTTTTACGTTCATGAGTCGCATAGATTACTGCGGAAAGGTGCAGCTTGCATACATATGACTTTAATTTTGAAGATTTACATACATTATTTAAACTGACTGCCTCGTCAGACCGGATTCTATTTTTGAATTGTCTATGGGTACGAATAAAACCGGATTTATATTTGTGACGTCGCGTTGTAACGTTTACACTTGTGAGTTGTGACATGTCGTCATGGCTTTACTGAGTGTATGAAACCGATTGTATTCTGATGCGTCACAACACAACATATCAGACAAATGTAAATCCGCCTTAAGTCAAGAAGATGAGGAGAAATATGATTCGCTCTCACTGGTTGTGCAAAGCTACACGGAAGAAATGGTGATGGATTATAAAGCTTGCCACCAGCAATGATGAGGTGACCACGATCGCTCTACCAAAGTGTGATGTTAGAGGATAGGGTGAAGGTTGGGTGAGGGTGTACATTTATGTAACTATACTTAAATTATAAAGCTGAAGAGGTGTTCGTTTGTTTGCTTGAACGCGCTAATCTCAGGAACTACTGGTCCGATTTGAAAATTCTATACTTAGGAAAGGGGATTATATAATTATATCGATATCGAAGCTGGCTTACTTGGAAGAGGCACAAGTATATTCTCCGAGCAGTTTCATTGAGGCAGCTTCCCAGCAATCCAAGAGGCATTCGGCGATGTAGGTGGCCTGTCAAGCTTCTGGAGCAAGCTTGGATGGATGAAGTTTTCCAATAGGGAAAATTACCTCAAGGTCAAGTGCAAGAGATTCGCCAAGTCCGTTCCGCTCGGTAGAAGAAACTTGTACCCCTTTCAAGTTAGCCCGCTTCCATCTCACTGATCATCAGATGAGATCGCAGTCAAGCTAACATTTTCATTATCAACCCATATTTGGCTAACTGATGAGCTCGAGTCTGCCCTCAGAATAAGAGGATTTAGCCCAATTAGTCCACTACACTGGCCCAATGCGGGTCAGTGTGGACTGGCAGACTTCACACACGCAGAGGATTAAGAAAACTCAGGTATGCAGGTTTCCTCACGATGTTTTTCCTTCGCCGTTTGAGACACGTGATATTAAATTTTTTATAATGCACATAACTGAAAAGTTGGTAAATGTACCTAAGCCCTCCGGAATCGAAGGCAGAGGTATCACGGCTGGACTAGGCTATAACACTGAGATAACACGGCTCAGCTAACATATACCTAATACTAGATATATGGGTGAGGGTGTGTATTTGGGCGAGTCTCTAGATGTAGGGTGAGTTTATTATACGGAAGTATGTACTCGTATATGTGATGTTGGCACTACTCATTGTTTTCTTTGTCGCCCGAGTACCGCATAGATTATTGTCGAGCGCGGTGTAGTGCACGTAACATTAATTTTGGAGATTTATGTTTGCCACAACCACAGTATAGCGAGCATACAGTTTGGAAAACGTGATATTTTGTTCTTTATTATTGTATATGCATCTATGTAATCTGGTTTATGTATTAGTGAGTTATTGTTTGATTGTATGTTTTAAATTTTTTTACACCACCTACATTCTCGCATTTCTAACCCTAAGGTTTCCTAGAAGAAATCGCTACGTAGCGATAAGCAATGGCGTGCACAAGGTTATTAACTAGGGTATGCACTGTAGGAAAAATGTTACAAAATAGAAAATTGCTCATCCAATATAAGTACCTAATGAATTTTCAGGGTATGCATTGCGTTTATGCATCTATGAAGTGCACGCCACTGGTGATAAGGCCGCCATTTGTATATACTATAACTTTCTATCTTATTATTTATTTTTCCTTATGTTTTGGTGTACACAAAAAGTATACACAAATAAATAAATATTTAAACACGATTTAAAGACTGTAATGTGTTCTTGTAATTATGTAAATCTTGTCAGTTATACAATATGAAATAGGTAAATGACCCCACCTATAGGCGTAGCATGCGACCAAGTGAACAAAAATAGACAAAATGTCGACCAATGGCGGTGGAGTAGTACCAGTCCCAGCTTTTTCATCCCAATGCAATGAAAGAGATCGGTATATCCGGTTGCGCCGCTATTAACCGAAAGGAGATGGTCCAAAATTGTATGGAGCCCATGATCAGTCATTGTACCCTGGCGGAAATAAAAGAAAATATTTTTTTAACTATTTTTGATTAAACAAACCTACGAATTTACTTTAATTCCTTCGAAGTAATATTAATTCTCTCCCAAGAAATGCAATACTAACGTGGGTAACAATGGCGGATTGATGACGTTTTCAATGCAATAGTCGTTTTAACGTTTGCTGTCAAATGTCATGTCATAAATGCTTTATGGGCGCCATCTTGTTAAAACACAATAACTTAGGTTTTAATTTTATTTATTTCTTTTTATTTAGTTTATTAATTTATTCACTTATTTTGATTTTAACAAATACCCTGTATTTTTTAAAATTTTAATGATACGAGGTACATGGGTGATTTTGAAATGGACCATTTCCTTTGTCTTTTTCTTTCATGAGATGTGCATTGTTAGGCCCACTTGATGATAAACTGGAACCATCATCTATAACAGTTGGGTAATGGGTAGTATGTATACACAATCTATATATTTTTTGACGGCCTCCGTGGCGCAGTGGGATGCGCGGTGGATTTACAAAACGGAGGTCCTGGTTTCGATCCCCGGCTGGGCAGATTGAAATTTTCTTAATTTGTCCAGGTCTGGCTGGTAGGAGCCTTCGGCGGTGGCTAGTTACCACCCAACCGGCAAAGACGTACCGCCAAGCGATTTAGCGTTCCGGTACGATGCCGAGTAGAAACCGAAAGGGGTGTGGATTTTCATCCTCCTCCTAACAAGTTAGTCCGCTTCCATCTTAGACTGCATCATCACTTACCATCAGGTGAGATTGTAGTCAAGGGCTAATTTGTAAAGAATAAAAAAAAATATATATCCTAAAATTTCAGCAATTAGTAACACTTCAACTTGAGGGATTGACGATATAAAAATTGGGCCAATATTCCGAAATTTCAGCTACCTAGTTAAATAAATTAAGTAGAGATTAATAACATCCCCTAACTAACCCTCTGAGGGGGTGAAGAAGCGGAATTTAATAAATCAGAATAAATCTCGGTGGGGGTTGAAATTGATGGCTGTGTCGGTGCGCGGCAAAAAGTGATCCTACCCTCCGATCTCTCCGCTCTCCACTCTCCGGGGTAGGTTAATACGCCTCCCTGTAATTAACTTTTGACTTTCATTTATCTAACACTAGCAAATACCTGGGACTCCGTCCGTTTTTTAATTACAAGCCCTTACCTGCGATCTTAGACGTATGCTTTAAGATACGTGATAGCCTAGTGGATATGACCTCTGCTTACGATTCGGAGGGCGTAGGTTCGAATCCGGTCCGGGGCATGCACCTCCAACTTTTCAGTAATGTGCAGAAATTAAAAATCACGTCTCTCAACCGGTGAAGGAAAGACATCGTTAGGATATACCTGGGCCAGCGTGGTGGGCTAAGGCCTAACTACTATTACCCAAATATAAAACTAGGGGACGCCCGCGACTTTGTTCACGTGGAAATCAATGTAAACTTTGAAGCCTAATTCCATATCTAATAATATGGGATTAATCATTTCAGGACTTGCGATCACGATCCTGAGCCGCCTGCATCCAGCAAATCCCTGCGACTCGCTTGATGTCGTCAGTCCACCTGGTGGGGGGTCGATCAGCAATACGCTTTGTATTGCGGGGTCGCCATTCCAGCACCTTGGGACCCCAATGTCTATCGGCTCGCCCATTGACCCGATGAGCTGTAGGTATAATGTGAAATTGCTGACGCATAATTTTATTTCAGTTTAGCTATTCTGTATTGTACTTTGCAAAATGTCGACATATGCACAGGTTCTTAGAAACAGCTTGCACTTTGCATAATATGACACTTTTAGAGTTGCATTTCAAGTATAGTTAGTAGTCCGAGAGCCAGCGACAGTTAGACATTAGTAATTTTTAACCAGCTTCAAAAAAAGGAGGAGGTTCTCAATTCGCCGCATATGTATTTTTTTAAATGTTCGTTACCTCATATGTTTGTCATATAATAACCAATTTTAAAAATATTTTTTTTTAAAGATTCTTCTAGTTTGATCCCATTCAATTTTCAAGAAAATCGATTTAGTAATTCTGTGTTATAATCAAAATAACCGAAATACATCTTTGAAATCCATTTTTCCATTTTTGTGTTGAAAATATTGAATATCCTATCCTACTAATATTATAAACGCGAAAGTTTATATGGATGTTTGGATGTTTGTTACTCTATAACGCCGCTACTACTGAAGCGATTTAGCTGAAATTTGAAATGGAAATAGATTTTACTCTGGATTAACACATAGGCTACTTTTTATCCTGAAAAAATCCATGGTATCCCGAGATTTGCGAAAACTGATGATTTTGATGATATGAATGTTTGTTACTCTTTCACGTCAACTACTGAACCGAATTAGCTGAAATTTGGTATTATGATATATTATAGCCTGGATTAATACGTAGACTACTTTTTATCTCAGAAAAATCCATGGTTCCCGAGGGATTTGTGAAAAACTAAAATCCACGCGGACGAAGCCGCGGGCGTCTGCTAGTTGGACTATATTTAAAGGCCTTTAGGTATAATTTTTTTTACCAATAATTTTAATATTATCAAAGCAAAATTGGCCAGTTTTTAAGTGAAATTTTCTACATGATTGTGCGACCTTTTATTATAAGAGGTCAATGTTTGGAATATATGTTTCCTAGACATTTTAAATTAATTCTCCTTAAAAGAATATAACATTAGAGTTAAGGCAAATACTTTTTTTTTTTATTCTTTACAAGTTTAGCCCTTTCTACACGGTTTCTACACGGCATCGTACCGGAACGCTAAATCACTTGGCGGTACATCTTTGCCGGCAGGGTGGTAACTAGCCACGGCCGAAGCCTCCCACCAGCCAGACCTGGACAAATTAAGAAAATCTCAATCTGCCCAGCTGGGGATCGAACCCAGGACCTCCGTTTTGTAAATCCACCGCGCATACCACTGCGCCACGGAGGCCGTCATATACTCCCGATACTCCCGAGCATCCTGTATAATATAGATATGTTTACGTTTGATATTATCCCCAGACATCAGGCCGTATTCACAGATATCCGAAAGGCATTAAAAGCACCCACGTCCCACTCAGCCTCTTCGAGCCCTTACAAAGTGTAGAACCTTTTTACAACCTAATTCCTATAGCCCTTACAGTCAAGAACAGATTCCCACCATTTACATAATAAAAGCACAAGTTCTAACTCTCTTGAGGAATACAAACGAAACTTCGCTTATTTACTTTATATGTGTACTATACGACGCCTCGTAGTTTAACTCGCGTAGTTCCCGTTTCCGTGAGAATAGGGAGATAAAATATAGCCTATGATACTCACAAATAACGTGGCTTTCTAGTGGTAAATGAATTTTAAAAATCGGTTCAGTAAATTCAGAGATGACCTTCTACTACATCACATATTTTATCTCTTTATTCTCCAATATTATTACAGATATTGGTATTGACGTGGAATAGGGGTAGGATAGGGGTAGGATATTGGTAGGGTAGTGTAGGGTAGGGATAGGGAAGAAGTGCACATAAGTCATAAGAATATAACTAGCGGTCACAAATTTTCGCCTTCAAAATATTTTGGCGGGAAATCGTGGTTATCACATGTAGCTCTTGTTTTATTTTTATTGATTTGTTGTATTTTAGAGTTTTATTGCTCAAAGTAGCTAAAATGGATTCTAATAATAATAATAATAATAATAATTTATTTATTCATCAGAAAGCAGGTTTACAAAGATTACTTAAATATAATAAGACCCTGATACTCTCTACCATAATAATTTGGTGTATGAAAAATTTAAATAGACTATGTATAATCCTAATTTAAAAGCAAACAAATAAAAAAAGAAAACATATGTAATAGCTTATACAATTTAACATTTTAAGATTCAATGATTATGACAAATGTAACTCAAAACTACTGTGACAGATAAAATAAAATAATAGTCATAATATATACTGTCAAAATTATTAAACCTTGTTAAATTTAGTGCAAACTCAAGTAATTATTACCAGTGAAATGTTAAAATGTCAATTAAAATTATGTCAAACACACATGTCAATTAAAATTATGTCAAAATATTTATCATACGTCAAAAAAAAAAGAATATCATTAAAATTTGTAATTTAAATACTCATTTAAGTTATAGAAACATTTATCCATAAGCATTTTAGAAACCTTACTCTTGAAACTATTTACATTGTCAATCTTATAGATATCTGGTAGTTTGTTATAAATTGAAAAATGCACTACAATTTACACTCTTAGCGAACATGTCAAGCCTTTTTTGGTGGCATTAATAGCTTATCTTTTCTTCTTCGCCTGTCTATTCAAAATACTTCTGTAAAAATACACAAGTGAAGTGGAGGTTGAGCAAGAGTGTTATGTGTGAATAATTCGATTCACTTAGAGGACTTTTTTATTATTATTTTTTTTATTCTTTACAAGTTAGCCCTTGACTACAATCTCACCTGATAGTAAGTGATGCATTCTAAGATGGAAGCAGGCTAACTTGTTAGGATGAGTATGAAAATCCACACCCCTTTCGATTTCTACATGACATCTTACCGGCACGCTTGGCGGTACGTATTTGTCAGTAGGGTGGTAACTAGCCACGGCCGAAGCCTCCCACCAGCCACACCTGGACCAATTAAGAAAACCTCAATTGGCAACTAAATGAAATTAAGACAAGAGGCCTCAGTTTTGACGCATTAGTGATATATCTAAAAGTATAAAATCTGTGCCCAGATCATCAGTATTCAAATCAAAAGACCATCATCATAAACAAAGAGCATGACCTATTTAAAATGCTCACGTATTTGTACATAATGTTCATAATGGCAGAAAACTGAAAAGCATTTCGCTATTTCGCAACGGAGATGAATGTACGGGTTGAAACGTAATTTTGTCGTTATGCCTCTTTCATATTAAACTCGAAATCGAGGAGTGTGCTGGTAAAATCAACATTTTGCGCTGTATATGCATCTGCTATCTTTTCTATTCATAATGCATACCGAATTATGTTAAAATGTCAGAAAGTACATACGATGTTATTTTTTAAATTATTTTTGTGATTTTGAAGTCCTAGTGTAGTACACAAATGCGCCACAGTATTGACAATTTCGTTATTTTTATTTTAACACAAAATTACTGAACCGATTTTCATGAAAATGCGGATGATGACTAGGTTTGAATATATTGATTTTTATAATAAAATCGGGTAAATAAGGTCAATGTTAATTAATTTATACATAAAATTGGATATTTGCAAAATAAATAAGATTATATAATTTCAAAATTTATTTAAAATATTTTATCGTAATTAGATGAAAATTCATACAGTTTTAGCTTCCTTACATTCAATGTGGCATTTTTTAATAAATGAACTATAAACATAAACGCAGAAATAACAAAGATATTAGTAATTTTGTTTAAACGCCCATACAAATCTAACGATCATTAAGTGCCTGCGACGTCATTAGTTCGTACCATTTTGTATTGGGCGTTTTTCAGGGATCCGCGGCAGTGCCGCAAATCTGACCCTTTAAATCCCTGTTGCTCCGAAAGTAATGATCACAGATACCCTGTTACTTTTACAAAATCGCTTTACTATTAGCATGTTCTTAATTTATATATAATTTAAAAAACTGACAGCATCCCTATTAAATAGAACCAACCTGGATGTATACTCTTTCAAGTAAAAGAAGAATTTTCAAAAGTGGTCAGGAAAGGACAAAGTTATGAGGTAACAAATATAAAAAAAACACGCATCGTATTGAAACCCTCCTCCTTTTTTTTGAAGTCGGTTAATAAATTTATTTTCTTTCTTTCTTTCTTCAATATAAAATTCTTTAAAATAGTTTAAGTGTATTACAGTCAGGATATTATTAGGTGATGCTCCCAATAAGTAGCCTACGATAATTACACATACATAAACAAAGTTCAGAGAGGGAAATAAATTTAAATTAAAACCATGTTTTTTATTTCAAATAAGCTTAGTTTACTATGTTGTTATCTTTGAAGACTTACAATCACGAGGGTTTAAAACGCACCTTAAAGAGTTCAATAAACTCAGTCAGGGTGTCGTTTTATAATACTAGCCCAAATACACTACAGTATAGTCTGGCAGGCGAGCCGTGATAGCCCAGTGGATATGACCGATTTCGGAGGGTGTGGGTTCGAATTCGGTCCGGGGCATGCACCTCCAACTTTCAGTTGTGTGCATTTTAAGAAATTAAATATCACGTGTCTCAAACGGTGAAGGAAAACATCGTGAGGAAACCTGCATACCAGAGAATTATCTTAACTGTCTGCGTGTGTGAAGTCTGCCAATCTGCATTGGGCCAGCTTGGTGGCTAATTGGCCTAACCCTATTCTGAGAGGAGACAAAGATGTGGAATGCTCTCCCAGCTCCAGTTTTCCCCACCACCTACAATATGGGTATTTTCAAGTCAAGAGTGAATAGGCATCTTCTAGGCAAGCGCGTTCCACCATAGGCTGCATCATCGCTTACCATCAGGCATGATTGCAGCTAAGCGCTTGCTTATTAAAAACTAATATTATAAAGCTGAAGAGTTTGTTTGTTTGTTTGATTGGTTGAATGCGCTAATCTCAGGAACTATGGGTCCGATTTTAAAAATTCTTTCAGTGTTAGATAGCCCATTTATCGAGGAAGGCTATAGGCTATATATTATCCCCATATTCCTACGGAAACGGGAACCACGCGGGTGAAACCGCGCGGCGTCAGCTAGTTCAAAATAAAAAAAAAAGACTCGAGCTCAGCAGTGAGCCGAATATGGGTTAATGACGAATAGTCTGGCAAGATGACACTCCCATAATATGCGAGCGACGTGGGGAAAGACTGCGCGGGTGTGAAATCGTGCATGCGGGGAAGTGAGGTGCGTAAGTCGTGGGTTTTTCATTCATCGCTACACGCCCCCGCATCGGGAGGGTTACGAACGAAGTTGCCAAGCTATAGAGTACAGTCGCGTGCGTAATGCTGTCACGTCGCGAATCCGCCGAGAGTTCGCCCGAGCCGTAAGGTCAGCGCGTCCCGAGATACAAATGGTCGCGCATTCGTATTCATTCGCACGTTTTTTCGGACCCTACCCTCTCGAAACGGTTCCATTTCCAAGATATATAGTTACTAGATTAGATACACGAAAATCCGCTTTTAGTTTACTAACTTTTTTTAAGCTCATCAACTAGTTTAGGAATTACAGATTGGATAGAAGCAGGTGTTACTTTTATTTTGATTTTATTTTGATTATATAATGATTTATTTATTTTGTTATCCTCCGCGAAAAGCCGACGAACCCATGCGACAACGTCACCCAGGTCCGACAAAATACTCTCTACGTACGTTTCACCCCGAAACCGGAGCATTCTCAGGAGTATGTTGACTCCACAATGACTTTGCGATTGAACGTTGTGAAGTCAACATCTTTTGAGGATGCTCCGGTTTCGTTCGTCGGGTTTTCACGGATGATAGTAAAATGAATAAATTATTATATAAACACAGATGTATCGCATCCAACTTATCTTACAATGCCTACGAATGTATATTTAGTTGCCTGTTTGTTACGCTTTCAAGACTTCATCAATTATCCGATGTCATCATGACCGCTGTAAATACTTATCACACGGTAGTATTAAAAAAAATCAGATAATATACAAAAAGCCGGTCAAGTGTGTGTCCGGTCACGCGCAGTGTAGGGTTCCATAGAATAAATTAGCACTTTAAACTGTTATTTAATGCACAAAAAATCGATAACGATACTCCACACCATGGGGTAGACGATAACAAATACATCCTCACTTTGCATGTAGGAAAGGAACCCCAAAAAAAATTAATATCTATCCATTATTCTTCAAATATTATATGAGATAGCATCGTTTATCCTTAAATACCATGCCATAGAATAATGAATTTGATGCCAACAAATAAAGGTTTAAATACAAAAATACTGCTACCGTTTTTTGCGTTGTAAGTCAAAAAGTTCGAGGTTTTCGTTTCGCTTCCAGGTTGTTATATCCGTGTAGCAAAAACATTTAACCCATTTTACAGGCAGCCCAACAAAAAGGGATGATATTAGGCGAGAATTTCCATAGCGTTTTAGTCAAGTGAGAATTACTTTGTACCTTTTTTAGTGTCTCCGTATGTAGGGAATGGGGCTTTATTATGCTAAAATGGCTCTTTTGTTGATGTTTCTGAGTTCATTTTAAAAGGATTTTTCGTTGGTGAAAGTTTGTATGGTGTAATGGGTTTTTTTTTTATTTTATTATCATTTTCAGCTTTTTTAAATGTTTTTTTTTGGGCACATTTATCTCCTATTTTTAGTTTGGATTTAAAGCCGTAATGGTGCTAAAATTATAATATTTATATAATATATTATAAGTATGTCGTCGTCATCAATCCATATTCGGCTCACTGCTGAGCTCGAGTCTCCTCTCAGAATGAGAGGGTATCGCCATGGAGGTTTTATATATTAGGTATTTGAATGAGGCGATGTAGATTAGTAGGTATATTTATTATTTCACTGATTGTAACAATTGTAAAAGGATATAGAATAAAAGGTTAGCAAATAGATGAAGCGGTGTTGAATGGAGGAACGGTCAAGATGTAATAGATGGGCGAAACAATATATCTACGCATGCGCGGTCGAGGGAATTCTAAATATGAAATTAATCCGGAATGTGAATGTAGATGGCCTAACCTGAAGTGGGCGAACGAAAGAGTTCGTTCGCCACACCACCGCCCTACGGAGAAAAAAAAATAATAATAAAAATAAAAGTAATAGTAATTGAACTAGAGAAGCAGGACTCGTCCAGCCACGGCTTTAAAGGCGTGGAGTCGACGAGCAGCGTAGAGCGCGCCGGGCGGCGTGATGAGCGCACCGGGCGGCATGATGTCAGCGTGGCGGCGCGGAGAGTGCCCCGGGCAGCGATGTGCGCGAGCCAGGCGGCGCACCCTGCGCGCAGGGCCGTGACATCAGATGTGCAGTTGGGCGTCGCGCGTGAGCAAGCGACGCGAAGACAGCGCGCCTGGCAGCGGTTTCCGCGAGCCAGTGGCGCGGATAGTGCGCAGTGCGCCAAGACACCAGTGCTGCAGTGCCGCGCATAATGAGCAGACGGCAAGGGGGCAGCAGGCGCGGCGGCGCGTGGTCGGCGCCGGAACGCGCCGTGTGCCAAAAAAATCAGCACTGGGGCGCTGCACGAGTTGGGTAGAGGCGGCGAGGCAGGCCGGGCGCCATGTCACCAGCGCTGGGTTGCCGCACAACAAGGGCAAACGGCGAGTGAGGGCGGCGCAGCGACGCGTAGACGGCGTCGTAGTGCACCGAATCCTGAATCAGCGCTGGGGCGCAACATTTATGGACGATTTTTCTTGATTGAATTTGAACATTTCTTGTGTTTTCAGCATTATTTTTTCGCCATCACGTCGGGGTCACCAATATCGCCATGGAGGTTTTATATATTAGGTATTTGAATGAGGCGATGTAGATTAGTAGGTATATTTATTATTTCACTGATTGTAACAATTGTAAAAGGATATAGAATAAAAGGTTAGCAAATAGATGAAGCGGTGTTGAATGGAGGAACGGTCAAGATGTAATAGATGGGCGAAACAATATATCTACGCATGCGCGGTCGAGGGAATTCTAAATATGAAATTAATCCGGAATGTGAATGTAGATGGCCTAACCTGAAGTGGGCGAACGAAAGAGTTCGTTCGCCACAAGGGGTTAGGCCAATAGTCCACCACGCTTGCCCAATGCGGATTGGCAGACTTCACACACGCAGAGAATGAAGATAATTCTCTGGTATGCAGGTCACGATGTTTTCCTTCACCGATTGAGACACGTGATATTTAATTTCTTAAAATGACAACACACACACCACACACAACTGAAAAGTTGGAGGTGCATGCCCCGGACTGAATTCGAACGCACACCCTCCGGAATCGGAGGCAGAGGTCTTTTCCACTGAGCTATCATTGCTCTTTAAGTATAATTTAAGTATGTGCAAGGATGCTAAATCATTACATAGTATAAAATGAAGTCACTTACGCTGTATGTTCGCTTAGATCTTTTAAATTATTTAACGGATTTTAATGGCAGTTTTCAGCAAAAGTTAGACTGGTTCAATAGGAATATTTAAATGATAGATCGGTAAATTAAAAAAGGTATTTAATTCTGTATTAAAAAAATAAATATAAATAAAGACGAATCCACAGTTGGGAAATTAATCTATATTTATCTATACTTATGATAAAACTGGTCGCATTATATACATCTATATCTATACTAATAGTAAAACTGGTCGAATTCTATACATTTATTCGTAATTTGAGATTTTACTTATACCATTTATAACAGCAAATGTTACCGTGGCATAGAGTACTACTAGCGCCATCTAGAATCTATACCTATAATACGAATTCTGAACATTTTGTACATTGAAAGTATTTTGGAAATTTTTTTTTGGGGGGCATTATATATTCGATACTGAAGCTAAAAATTTATATAATTATATATCGAATTATATCGATAATTTTTCGATTTTTGTCTGTCTGTCTGTTTGTCTGTCCGTGTTTTTTTTGTTATTCGGGCATCTCGCTGAAACTACTAAATGAATTCAAATGAAACTTGGCACGGTTTAAGACCATAACACGGAGAAGCTTATATGATATTTTTATTGCGGAAATAAAATAAGAAGGGGGTGAAATAGGGGTTAACGGTTTTTATGGAAAGTCCTTCATTTTTAGAGTTACAGTTATAAAAATTTGTTTATAAATCATAAAAAAAAATACGAAATATAATGGGATTCAAAAATTTATAAAATTTAAACTCTAAAATGGTGAATTAGGGCTTGAAAGTTTACATTGATTTCCACGCGGACGAAGTCGCGGGCGTCCGCTAGTAATAAAATAATTATGAAACAAACGCAAAAGTATTATTTATAAATCCACTTTTAAACTGGTTTTAAATTAATATCGCATTCTCTTCCACAGACACAAAGGCAAAGAGCAACAATAATTCATTTGTTTCACAGACTGCACACAGGCGCTTTCATACTGACACGTGGCGTTTATAGGGTTGTACCAAATTATAATTATACAAGTAGACGGCCCGTGATCTCACTCGCGTACTCTCCTTTCTCGGGGGAAAATCTATGTCGTCGTCGTTATCAATCCATATACCGCTCACTGCTGAGCTCGAGTCTCCTCTCAGAATGAGAGGGGTTAGGCCAATAGTCCACCACACTGGCCGAATGCGGATTGGCAGACTTCACACACGCAGAGAATTAAAAAATTCTCTGGCGTGCAGGTTTCCACACGATGTTTTCACCGTTTGAGACACGTGATATTTAATTTCTTAAAATGCACACAACTGAAAAGTTGGAGGTGCATGCCCCGGAGCGGATTCGAACCCACACCCTCCGGAATTGGAGGCAGAGGTCATATCCACTGGGCTATCACGTCTCTCATTCAAAATCTATGTCACTCGATGATAAAGTAGTTGAAGTTAGTCCATTGGAGAAAATATTTTTTTAAATCAGTCCAATAATCTCTGAGCCTATTCGTAACAAACAAACGAACAAACAAAGCTTTGATAATTAATGATCTACCAAAGTGCTAGGCCTTCCTCTTTATAAATGGCTTCCTCTTTTTGACGACCTCCGTGGCGCAGCGGTGTGCGCGGTGGATTTACAAGACGGAGGTCCTGGGTTCAATCCCCAGCCCGATTGAGGTTTATTTAATTGGTCCAGATCTCGCTGGTGGGAGGCTTTGGCTGTGGCTAGTTACCACCTTACCGACAAAGACGTACCACTAAGCAATTAAGCGTTCCGATACGATGTCGTGTAGAAACCGAAATGGGTGTGAATTTTCATCCTCCTCCTAACAAGTTAGCCCGCCTTCATCTTAGATTGCATCATCACTTACCATCAGGTGAGATTGTAATCAAGGGCTAACTTGTAAAGCATAAAAAAAGAAAAGTTTAGAGTTTAGATTTACCAAGTCTTATAGTGATGGTGTTGAAACAACTCAACATCTCGAAAAGACTTTCTAACACCTGTCTTTAGAGGATCGTCGAGTACTTCGGTCACATTGCCAGGAGAAAAGATAACTTAGAGAAACTTGTTATCACTGGCAAAGTGGAAGGGGAGAGACCTCGAGGATGTAGCCGGATGCGTTGATCAGATCAAATCCGCACCACTCTCGATACAAAAGTACACGAAGCTCTACAAGTCGCGAAAAAGGGGTCACGACCCTCAGTTATGAGGAACACGACGCGGAGAGAGATATTGATAATATTTGACTTCTACTATTACTGGACATAAGCATTATAATAAAACTAGCGGACGTCCGCAACTTCGTCCGCGTGGAATTTATTTTTACACAAATCCCTCGGGAACCATGGATTTTTCCGGGATAAAAAGTAATGCCTATGTGTTAATCCAGGCTATAATCTTAATACCAAATTTCAGCTAATTTGGTCAGTAGTCGAGGCGTGAAAGAGTAACAAACATTCATATCATCAAAATCATCAGTTTTCGTAAATCTCGGGAAACCATATTTTTTTTCAGGATAAAAAGTAGCCTATGTATTAATCCAGAGTAAAACCTATTTCTATTTCAAATTTTAGCTAAATTTTAGCTAACGTTATAGAGTAACAAACATCCAAACATACATCCAAACATCCATACAAACTTTCGCGTTTATAATATTAGTAGGATAGGAAGTAGGATTACAACCGATGTTTTAATTTCATTAAATATTCGTAATATGTGTAGAATTTATGACACTGTGTTGTGTTTTTAGGGGTTCTAATTTATCATGGCAGTAGATAATATATTGCGTGTGGCAACCCTAAACACGTGCCTTCTCGTATCCATTTTATAATAGAATTAGTGTTATATTTGGCTTGCACGTTAAACTTTTATCATACGCGTTACAAAGGTGAACGTAATTAACGCAATCTAATGTGCTATAGACGGGCGGATACACGCATAAGCGAAGCGGATACAAAAATTTAAAAGAAAGAAAGAAAAAAAAAATTAACAGTAAAACTAAAATAGAAAAAATAAAAATAAAATATGTTCATTTAAAAATCATGTAATTATTAGGGAAACCGAACATGACTTTTCAAAAAAATTCCATTTTTTACCAGGTTGAAAAAAATCTCATCAGCTCTTGAGCTGGTGGAAATATTTTTTGCCCAGCCCTGTATATTAAAAACGGTTTTTTAAAATTAATGTTTTCATTATCATCATAATTGAAGTTATAGAAACCGACATAATCACGGAAAACTGATTTTCGTGACTATAAATAATAATTTACTATGCAGATACATTTTGTGACTTTTGAGACAACTTTTAGAACAATAAAACTAAATATACGAGCTTACAGTTTTTATCTCTTATTCCTAGCGAGTGCTTTGTATTTTGATTAATTAACTAGGCTAATATTGTTGAAGGCGTTATTTATTGTGTTAAAATGAATTTCTCGGATGATTTAAATGCAGGTAACTAATATAATATTTGAACGCCGGTCGCGCGTGATACAGAACAGATTATATTTTTTTAAGACCTTGTAAACTGTATCAGCAAATATTTGAACTGAAAATCAGCGCTACGTGTCCTAATTCAAATGGTCACGTAGCATTATGCTGAGCTGGGGCCATTTTCTGGGTTATGCCACACATCGCACGATATTGTCCTGGATGACCTGGTGTACTGGAGATATTGTGATGTGTGGCATAATTTCGAAATAAACGCATTTTTCTTTCTTTTCTTTTCTATTTGATATTTAACATCCGCTTCTCTTATGACGTAGGTCGCGGTACAATCCACAATAATTTCCAGACGGTGGAAATATTTTCATGTATGGCTTTAAATGAATTAACAAAACCGCTTGCAGATACACGCGGAGAACGGGATTACGTTAACATTTTTAATTTTGAAAATCTTATTAGTATACTAATTAGTGGGGTTTATTACTGCTCGGTTAATTAGGTTATTGTAGTAGAATTTAAGTAAGGAATTTTAGTAAAAAAACCGTGATAGCCCAGTGGATATGACTTTAGCCTTCGATTTGGAGGGCGTATGGTCGAATCCGGACACATCAAGATATGTGGACAAAAGATGGACTATTGAAACAACACGATGGAAAGGTCCATTAGGAAAAAGAAATGTTGGAAGACCAATCAGACGGTGGGCTGATAATTATCACTCAGATAGCCGGCAACGAATGGATGAAATCTGGCAAATACAGGGAGTTGAAGGGAAGATGGAGGAGGCCTTTACCCTTTCTGGACCCCTGAAAGGGTAAAGGTATTTAAAAAGAACATATTAACTAATATTACTAACATAATTTACGAAAAATTAATAACACACTACTAACCACCTTTGAAATGTAATTTAGAAATGTAATTATGGAATAAATGGCTTATTTATTTATTTATTTATGTTCGAATCCGGTCCGGGGCATGCACTTATAACTTTTCAGTTGTATGCATTTTAAGAAATTAAATATCACTTGTGTTAAACGGTGAAGGAAAACATTGCGAGGAAACCTGCATACCAGAGAATTTTCTTAATTCTCTGCCAATCAACATTAGGGCAGCGTGGTGAACGATAGGAATAACCCCTTTCATTCTGAGAGGAGACTCGAGCTCAGCAGTGAACCGAATATGGGTTGATAATGATGATGATGTGATGACCCTTCCATAAGAAGTTATATCACTTTAAAAAGCATGAAGACTCGTTAGCCCTTGACTACAATCTCACTTGATGGTAAGTGATGATGCAATCTAAGATGGAAGCGGGCTAACTTGTTAGAAGGATCCACACTTCTTTCAATTTCTACAGGATATCGTACCGGAACGCTAAATCACTTGGCGGTACGTCTTTGTCGAGAAGGTGGTAACGAGCCACGGCCGAAGCCTCCCACCAGCCAAAACCCTGGACCTATAGTCTACAGTAACCTCAATAACCTCCGGCCGGACCGACGTGCAGTCAATAAACAAAAACAATTGAACCGTGCCTGTAAATAAACACAGTTATTGTTTATAAAATATCAGCAAATAGTCATACAAACAGTATATTATGAAGTTAATTCAATGGAGCGGTGTCGATTCGCGCGCTGACTGTGGATTTATCGCTTCTTCGTTGTGATTTATTTGAGTGTGTGAAATTGTATTTATGTATTCCGTCATCGATATAAATCGTTAGAATAAAGAGCGCACAATTTTATGTCATTACCCAAAGACATCTAATCTTAGTACGTAACCAGCGCAGTGGACGTGGACTTAAAAAAATATTTATTGTTTTATTTTATTTAAATCCCTTAATTATGCCTCCGTGTTCATGTTCGTGTCCGTGTCCTAATCGAAGACCAGGAAATTGAGATTCCAAGATTTTCTTACATACTTAATTACAAGTGAAGATAATATAAATGCGTGTTAAATATACTAATTAAAAAAAAATACACAGAATTCACCCACGCCCAAATATTTTTTTTAATAAATTAAAAATAAACTTCGCTCCAATAAGGTTTTTTACCTTGTCTCACGATTACATTTTAAAATAATATTTCTCTTGGAAAATTTCAACATTCCCTGTTTTGTTATTTCAGACAATATCTAGACGTGATCACGGAGGGCGACTAAAAGGTACCGATAGCAAAATTCCATTCGGCCCCGTAATTTTGTAACGTCGGAAAAACAACAAAAAAAATCCAACGCAATATTGCGTAGTGTCTACGTAACGGACAGTAAAGAAAATTAAACGCTATAAAATGTTATTATTCCTGCTCTCACTGCCCTTCGTCTCGTCGGTAAAAGGGAACGGGAAAATGGACGAGATTTCGTGTAATGGACTTATTTTCGACCAAGTGTACTTTGATAGGGATGTGCTCGTCGGGAATTTGGGACGACCGTGCAATTTGGTTGTACACAAATTCTCTGGAACGCTGTTCTTTAGTCACACTGTA